>NW_026042589.1:0-157946 GCF_023856365.1 Brienomyrus brachyistius | reverse complement strand
TGGCTGCCTGGATGGCGCGTGTGACCCGGTAACAGGACAGGCTGTTTGCCACCCTGGGTACCAGGCTTCGCCTGTGATCAGTGTGCCCCTGCATACTTCAGCTACCCCCTGTGCCAGCGTAAGACCCCCGGCTCTCTGCTTTCCATCATTCCCAGGCTGTTACTCAGAGGTGCTCACGCTCCTCCTAATCTCTACCCCTCCCCTCCTCTCTCACCTCTCACTCGTTCTCTCTCTCCCCACCACTCTCCTCCCCTTTCTCACCCTCCCTATGTCTCTCCTGCTTTCTCCTCCCCTCTCCCGCCCTCCCCTATCTTCTCCTCTGCCTCTTCCTCCCATCCCTCTCTCCTCCTCTCCCTCCCCTATCTTCTCCTCTCTCCCTCTTCCTCCCATCCCTCTCTCCTCCCCTCCCTCCCCTATCTTCTCCTCTCTCCCTCTTCCTCCTATCCCTCTCTCCTCCCCTCCCTCCCCTATCTTCTCCTCTCTCCCTCTTCTCCCTTCCCTCTCTCCTCCTCTCCCTCCCCTATCTTCTCCTCTCTCCCTCTTCCTCCTATCCCTCTCTCCTCCCCTCCCTCCCCTATCTTCTCCTCTCTCCCTCTTCCTCCCTTCCCTCTCTCCTCCTCTCCCTCCCCTATCTTCTCCTCTCTCCCTCTTCCTCCCATCCCTCTCTCCTCCCCTCCCTCCCCTATCTTCTCCTCTCTCCCTCTTCCTCCCTTCCCTCTCTCCTCCTCTCCCTCCCCTATCTTCTCCTCTCTCCCTCTTCCTCTATCCCTCTCTCCTCCCCTCCCTCCCCTATCTTCTCCTCTCTCCCTCTTCCTCCCTTCCCTCTCTCCTCCTCTCCCTCCCCTATCTTCTCCTCTCTCCCTCTTCCTCCTATCCCTCTCTCCTCCCCTCCCTCCCCTATCTTCTCCTCTCTCCCTCTTCCTCCCTTCCCTCTCTCCTCCTCTCCCTCCCCTATCTTCTCCTCTCTCCCTCTTCCTCCCATCCCTCTCTCCTCCTCTCCCTCCCCTGTCCTCTCCTCTCCCTCTTCCTCCCTTCCCTCTCTCCTCCTCCCCCTCCCCCTATCTTCTCCTCTCTCTCCCCTCTTCCTCCCCATCCCTCTCTCCTCCCCTCCCTCCCCTATCTTCTCCTCTCTCCCTCTTCCTCCCTTCCCTCTCTCCTCCTCTCCCTCCCCTATCTTCTCCTCTCTCCCTCTTCCTCCTATCCCTCTCTCCTCCCCTCCCTCCCCTATCTTCTCCTCTCTCCCTCTTCCTCCCTTCCCTCTCTCCTCCTCTCCCTCCCCTATCTTCTCCTCTCCCTCTTCCTCCCTTCCCTCTCTCCTCCCCTCCCTCCCCTATCTTCTCCTCTCTCCCTCTTCCTCCCTTCCCTCTCTCCTCCTCTCCCTCCCCTATCTTCTCCTCTCTCCCTCTTCCTATCCCTCTCTCCTCCCCTCCCTCCCTATCTTCTCCTCTCTCCCCTCTTCCTCCCATCCCTCTCTCCTCCTCTCCCTCCCCTGTCCTCTCCTCTCTCCCTCTTCCTCCCTTCCCTCTCTCCTCCTCCCCCTCCCTATCTTCTCCTCTCTCCCTCTTCCTCCCATCCCTCTCTCCTCCTCTCCCTCCCCTGTCCTCTCCTCTCTCCCTCTTCCTCCTATCCCTCTCTCCTCCCCTCCCTCCCCTATCTTCTCCTCTCTCCCTCTTCCTCCCATCCCTCTCTCCTCCTCTCCCTCCCCTATCTTCTCCTCTCTCCCTCTTCCTCCCTTCCCTCTCTCCTCTTCCCCCTCTCCACAGCCTGCAGCTGCAGTGCCGTGGGCTCCCTTTCCGGGGGATGTGACCAGTTTGGTCGCTGCCAGTGCCCGCCCCGGGTTCCAGGGCCCACGCTGTGAGGAGTGCCTCTCTGCCTTTCTCTCATACCCGTATTGTCAAGGTGTGGATGGAGTTGGGGGGGGGGGGGCATCTACCTAAAGGGCTCGGCTCCTCGAGGTGTGTTTGAACGATGAGGAGGTGTTTGGTGGCTGGTCCTTTGTGCTGAATCAGCACCCTTCCACCCCCCCAGTGTGCTCGTGTGATCCCAGGACCTCCCTGGACTCGGACTGCGGTCCGACCGGACACTGCCGCTGCCGGCCCAATTTTGCCGGCCCGTCATGTGACCAGTGTGCGCCCGGTTACTACGGTTACCCCCAGCTGCATACGTGCGTCCACCTGCATCCAAATTTTTACATACGCATTCTGGTTCACAAACCCATCTGAACGCCCCCCCCCCCCCTCCCGCCCTGCCACCCCCATGCAGCCTGCCAGTGCTCCCACGAGGGCTCACGCTTCAGCTCCTGTGATCAGTTGACAGGACAGTGCAGCTGCCTGCCCAGTGTCGTAGGTCAGCACTGCGACTCCTGCAGCCCCGGGTCCTATGGCTTTCCGCTGTGCCAAGGACCATCGTCGGGTGACGGGTGGGGTTCCACGTGGGTGGGGCCCTGGGTGGGTGTGGCCACATCATGGGTGTGGCTACTGGTGGGCGTGGCTCTGGGAGAGCATATGCTCTGTGTTACTACACACACTGGGCCTGATCACTGGTGAAACTGACTAGGTTTGCTGTCGCTCTGTTCTGCAGCGGGGCACTTGCAACCCGGCCGGTTCGCTGCAGATTGAGGCCTCCCCTGCCGTAAGTACAGGACGTTCCAGAAAAATGACCTGCATCTCCTCCGGGTTTAACTCCTGCAGGTTCTTCTTGCTTCCACTCGTTTAGAAAGTTATCTCACCCACAACGGGTCTCAGCGCGTTCAGTCTGGATGCCGTTCCTCCTGAATGTATCTGTACGCCGCTCATTCCCTTCTACTTCCCCACTTCCTGCTGGAGGAAGGTTCGTGAATCTGAATGGATTTCCAGTGGTGCGTCTCACTCACCTGCCCGCTTCTCACCTCAGGGCTCGTGCGAGTGCCGTGCGTATGTGAGGGCCTAGCGTGTGACCAGTGTAAACCACTGTACTGGAAACTCTCCTCCGACACCCCGTATGGATGCTCCAGTAAGGAACCTTCTAGAAAGCACCACACCCGTATATGGACCATTTCCTGGTCCGTTGCCAGGCTGAGTGTGACCGTGTGTAATCGTGAATAACTATGTGCGAAGATGCATGCCTGTGAATGACCGTTTGTGACCATTAATGACAAGGCGTGACCGTGTGTGACCACATGTGCTCTTTCCCAGGCTGCGAATGTAACACAGACGGCACCATCAGCTCGGTGGCGGAGTGCGTTCAGGTACGAATCTGGCTTTAACATTTCCGGCTTTGACGTGGGGGGAGCTGACCGATGGGGAGGTCTGATCTGCCACATGCTTAATGATACAAAACTCAAATCTGACACAGCTGGTTAGGCTATTCCGGAACACGCGTGTAACTCCACGCGTCAAATTAGTGGAAAAAATGTGGGTAGCAGCTCATCGATGTTCTGATTCGTTGCCGTGTTTTTCCGGCCTGACCGCATTACACTGTAAGTAATTTTGAACGACACTCTCCGTCGCCCCCTAGAGCACGGGGCAGTGTTACTGCAAGCCCGGTGTCTGTGGCGGGACCTGTGCTGTGTGCAAAGATGGCTACTTTAACCTGCGCAGTGACAGCTTCTTTGGCTGTCAGGGTGAGTCTGACACACATGGTCGCGCCCGGAAACACTTTTATTTACGCTTTCGAGGTTTATTAACGTGCACCACTGCATGTTTTTGCCTCTGGTGTATCTGTGTTGTTTTGTCTGTTAGTGTGTCTACAATTTATGGCTGTGCCCATACGTACCTCTCCCCTGCCCCCCCCCCACAGGCTGCCAGTGTGACATCGGTGGGTCTGCTGGACTGTCGTGCGGAGAGAGGAACGGACGCTGTCGATGCCGTCCCAATGTGGAGGGACTCAAATGCAACCAGTGAGTGTGAACGCAGGACCCTTGAGGTTTGGGAGGGCCGGGCCCCCTGTTGACCACAAACAGTCGCTACGCTTAATATTACGTAAACGCGTTCCTTATGTGGGAGATGCTGAAGCAGCATGTTCTGTTAACCAGTTCGCTTTTGAAACATTTGAGGGGAATTTATTTTGGGTGGGGTCTCAGAAAGCACTCACCCCCCACCCCCCACACACATACACACACAGGCCCCGTCCGGATCATTACTTCCCGGACTTGCACCACCTGAAGTTCGAACTGGAAGATGGGAGCATGCTGGACGGCCGGTCGGTGCGCTTCGGCTACGACCCGCTGGAGTTCCCTGGCTTCAGCTGGAGGGGTTACGCCCAGATGTCGCCCATCCAGGTGAGAGCCAGACGGTCTGCTCCACATCACTGCAGCCTTACCTTCCACATCACTGCAGCCTTACCTTCCACATCACTGCAGCCTTACCTTCCACATCACTGCAGCCTTACCTTCCACATCACTGCAGCCTTACCTTCCACATCACTGCAGCCTTACCTTCCACATCACTGCAGCCTTATCTTCCACATCACTGCAGCCTTACCTTCCACATCACTGCAGCCTTATGTTGCGCATCCTTGCAGCATTTATATCTTGCAATTAGCGTCATGTTTTTATACATGGATAAACTGAAAACATATTTTGCTGTAGAACTGCGTTTATTTGCATTATTTGTAATGTCAATTTTTTAAATGTAGGATGTAAACATGTCAGTCACATCTTTGCGCTTTCTCTAGCTTGCATGCTCGTGATCTCTTATCAGGAAAGTTCTGCGACTCTCCTGGTCATTCTTTACTTTGGCTCTGTTGCTGGCTTGCTTCGGTCTGTGGGTGTATTATGGGATATGCTGGGGCGAGAGGCCGTGTGGTTGGGGGATGCTCTGCACCGTTCTCCTTCCTGCTCTCTCTTCCCTCTGGCCCAACCCACTCCCCAGCCCAGGTGATGGTCACTGTGCTCGTTGGTTCCCCGGACCTCTTCCACGTGGTCCTGCGCTACGTTAACCGCGGCGTCAGCGGAGTGTGGGGACGCGTGGTCTGTGCTGGAGGACAGGAGGAACTTTGTCTGTGGCAACTGTAAGTGATGGTATCCTGGCCCCCACCCCATTAACCCTGCCCCCCATTAATCTCCCCCATCCCACTCACTAACCCCACCCCCCCTAGTAACCCTGCCCCCCACCCTTGGCTGTCTTTCGTGGGAACCAGAGGGTCTAATCAAGAGGTGTCATTCTGCGTGCGTTTCTGGGATCCCCCCCCCTCCCGGCTAATCGAAGCCCCGCCCCCATCTGCCCCAGCACGAGTTGTTTAACTCAGATTCTGTGTCCGGTACACCCCACCCCCCCACCCCCATCCCCCTGTTCCAGAACAAAGTCAAAATGTTGGTGCACGTGATGGAAGCCAACTTCTATCTTACCCGCGTCATCCTGAGATATGTAAATAGAGGAGATGCCGTCTCCTACGGTAAAATAACAGCCTATCAGTCCAGTAAGAGAGGTACGTGTGCCCTGGGCGACTGTGCGCCACCTTGTGGCGAACCGCCATCCATGACATGTGTCTCAACGTTTGTGCTGTAATGTGCTTCCAGTTTTACTGTAACTGAATAACTAATGCAATGTGAGGATTAATTGCTGAGAGACTGATTTGGATTGTGTACAGTCACCTGACCCCATGACCCCAGTCAGGATAAGCCGTTGATGGATGGATGGATGGATGGATGGATGGATGGATGGATGGATGGATGATCTACGTCACTTCTCTGTCTGTTGCTCCTTTGTTCCCCATCAGGCTCAGCGCAGTCCAAACAGATCCTGTTCTCCCCGAGCACGGAGCCCACCTTCATCCACGTGCCACAGAACAACTTTGTGGAGCCGTTTGTGCTGACCCCGGCATGTGGACGGTGGTCATCGAGGCCGAGGGCGTCCTCCTGGTGGGTGTGGGGGAGTGCGCTTTCGGGAATCACTCCACTCTCACACACGCCACGCAGGACACCTTCACGTTTGGTGAGATGGTAACATCTGCGCCGTTCCCCTCCCTCCCAGGACTTCTGGTGCTGCTGCCTAGCGCGTACTACGAGGCTCCCATCCTGCAGGTCACAGTCACCGAGCCGTGCACCTACGCCCCCCTGCCGGACGCCAGCCAGAAGTGAGTCACCCCCAGCAAGGGTGGGGGGTGGGGGGGGGGCATGGTCACAATCCAGATCATAACCTTCCTGTCTTCCAGCTGCCTGCTCTATACCTACCTCCCCCTGGATGGGTCCCTCACGTCTCCGGCACAGAGCTCAGCTGCCAGTCCGGGAACCACCTGCCCCGGCTCTGCCACACGAAGAGGATCACAGCAGAGCACCCCCCCATGGCCGTGTGCACGGGCAACGACGTGAGTGCTGGCCGCAGTGTCTGTGTCTGTCTATATGTGCCAGTCTGTGTTTGTCTGTCTGTGTCTGTGTCTGTCTGTCTGTGTCTGTCTGTCTGTGTCTGTCTGTCTGTGTCTGTCTATCTGTGTCTGTCTATCTGTGCCAGTCTGTGTCTGTCTGTCTGTGTCTGTCTATCTGTGCCTGTCTGTGTCTGTCTGTCTGTGTCTGTCTGTCTGTCTGTCTGTATCTGTCTGTCTGTTCTGTGCCTGTCTGTCTGTGCCTGGCTGTCTGTGCCTGCTGTCTGTGTCTGTCTGTCTGTGTCTGTCTGTCTGTGCCTGTCTGTCTGTGTCTGTCTGTCTGTGCCTGTCTGTGTCTGTCTGTCTGTGTCTGTCTGTCTGTGTCAATCTGTGTCTGTCTGTCTGTGTCTGTCTATCTGTGTCTGTCTGTCTGTATCTGTCTGTCTGTGCCTGTCTGTCTGTGCCTGTCTGTCTGTGCCTGTCTGTCTGTGTCTGTCTGTCTGTCTGTGCCTGTCTGTGTCTGTCTGTCTGTGTCTGTCTGTCTGTGCCGGTCTGTGCCTGTCTGTCTGTATCTGTCTGTCTGTGCCAGTCTGTATCTGTCTGTCTGTGCCTGTCTGTGCCAGTCTGTATCTGTCTGTCTGTGCCTGTCTGTGTCTGTCTGTCTGTGCCTGTCTGTGTCTGTCTGTCTGTCTGTGCCTGTCTGTGTCTGTCTGTCTGTGTCTGCCTGTATCTGTCTATCTGTGCTGGTCTATGTATCTGTGCTTGTCCTTTAGAATCGCACTGAATTGTCAACCCTCCCACCCCCCAGGTGACGGTGCAACTGCCGCATGCCGCTCCCCCAGCCCGGGGACTACGCCATGGTGGTGGAGTACGCCAGCGAGGGGGAGGCCCCCCAGAGCCTGACGGTGTCAGTCAGCGTAGTGGGAGGGGGCACCCAGCTGGAGTACCTCACTCTGCTGCACTGCAGCTACAGGTGCATTAGCACATCGTAACAATCTATAAAATGTTTATAAATCACCTGGAAAGCCTGTAATTAATACAGTGTTTATAAATGATTGATTGATTGATTAATTAATTGAACTACAACAGGTATGCTAGCAGGTCGTAACTGCTGAAGGTGCATTAGCGCGTCGTAAACGCTACTGGTGTTACTTAGTATATTTATCCGTCCTATATTAGATAGGGAGGGGTAATGTAGTCAAACGAATGAAAAGAGCTTAACTCCGCCGTCCTGTAGGGGCACACAACCTGCATATTATCGACTTACCCACTGGGGGCCTTGGGGGCTGCCAGCAGGCCCCTAATGATTAACACGGAGTCCCATCTCTCTGCGGCCCCAGCTTCCTGTGCAGGGTGGTCGCCGTAGACGACAAACATCGCGTGGCCTTCTTCAGCCTGTCCGCCTCTGCCGAGGTCCAGCTTGTCGCGGACGCTGCCACTTTCTTTCTGGTGAGATGCCACGCTGGTTGGCTGCTGGGTCGCCCTCTCGCCTGCAGGGGGCGGCTTCTTACATTCATTCACGGGCACGACTCGTTCTGAAGACCACCAGCATCATAAATATTGTAATTATCATTGTACCTGAAGGGAACGTCTAGCATAAGAAGCAGCTAATTTATTTATTTACTTACTGCCTTATGTGTTAGTTCTTTTAAGAGAGACTTTGCACTCCGTCTGCAGCCTTCGGATTGAGGGTGTTTTAGGGGGTATTATGGGATTTTCTGAAGGGCGTATCTGTGCTGGGTTGGTCTCCACAGCACAAGGTCCACCTGATCCCCCGTGAGAGCTTCACCATGGAGTTCCTGGAGCCCTCGGTGTTCTGCATCAGTTCCCACGGCTCCTTCCCCCCGGCAGGTAAAAGCCGCGCCGGACCGCGGTCAGTCGTCAGACCCGCGAACCCAGTATGGTGAATTAAACCGCCCCCCCCCCCCCCCCCCTCCCCACCCAGAGAGGCCTGCGTTCCGTCCCGCTCCAGACCCCCTCCCGCGCCTTGGTGCTCAAGGAGGGCCAGCCGTCGTCAGTCCCAGAGCAGGTCCTAGCACAGCCACCAGAGACCCCACCCCCTACAGACTCCGCCCACTTTGTGTCACGTGAAGGCCCCGCCCACTGCAGCGGACGAAACGGAACATGTTCGGCTGGACTCCTCCCAGGTATGCCCCCCCCACCCTGCACGCATGTTCACATGTGTGTTGCTGTGTATCTCAGTCCTTTACACAGATAGGAATCCCCCCAGCAGACCCCCAGGGAGTCTGTTTGCTTTCTCTGCTAACCTGATATCTCCCCCCCCCCCCCACCTCTCCCTGGTTAGAACGCAGTGACCTACTCCACCCGAGTGTTACCCTGGGCCCTACGTCGTCATCCTGCACCACCACCAGCCCCTCTATGCCACCTTCATGCTCCACGTCTTCCTCAACGGCGGCCGCGTCTGGCAAGGTGAGCAGAAGCAGCCAGCAGCCCCATAGTCCCGCAGCCCCGCCAGGCTCTCCGCCGAGCACTGACCGCCTGCTGTGCCATTCCAGGCCACGCCAACGCCACATTCTGCCCCCCACGCCTACGGCTGCCGCAGCCTCATGGTCGCCGAGAACCAGATCATCCTAGACGTGACCGACAACGACGTCATCCTCACCGTGCAAGTGCCCAACGGCAAAACGCTGTGGCTGGTAGGAAGAGCTTGGACTCCGGATCTTTATGGGGCTCGTTAAGGATAATTAATGTCAATTGCAGGTGTCTAAGATGTAGTGTGTTTGTAGGTTTCAAATACAGACTCCAGATCCAGACAATTTACAACTTGGATACACTAACTAATAGTCATTTGAATTTTTGTTAAGCTTTAATTGTATTAAGCTTTAATTGTAAGCTTTAATCCAGGGCGGAGTGGTGGCTATGAGGATTGGGATCTGTGCCCGCAACTTGAAGGTTGCTGGTTCAAATCTGATGAATCCCTGGAGTGATTCTACTCCTTTGGGCCATTGAGCAAGGCCCTTAGCCTGTAATTACTTCATCCTGGATATGACGTTAATCTGCATCCAGCCCTATAAGGAAGTCCTCATACTAGCAGGGCAAAACTGGGAGGCTGGTGGCAAAAACTCACATTGGTCCATTTGGAGTAGTGTGGTGCTGAGGTACCATCAGCTGCACTCAGGTTCTCATCCCTGAGGTGGTTTGCCTTGTGGTGGGTGCAGCAACACGCTGTATCAGTGCCTGCTCCTTACCTCTCTCTTTAATTGTATAGAGCGAAGGTAACCTATGTACCACGAATTAGACGATCAGGATCTTTTAAAAGCATTACTGCCCACCTGCCAGGATTACGTCCTGCTGGTTCCCGAAGAGAGTTACAGCTCTAATTACCTTGACGAAGAGCCCCTCGACAAATCCTACGACTTCATCAGCAGCTGTGGCCAAAACAGCTTTTACATAAAGTAAGTTTAAAGTCGTACATTAATGGTTTCCCATTCACCAGAAAGTTCCTTTCCACAAAATATCCGTTTGTGACCAAGCAGACACTGAAAATATGTCATGTCATTCAGGTTCGTTAACACACTAATTATTGTGGTGCGTTAAATCATCCCAGTGCGTTAAATCAGCGTTTTGCTGCAATTAGGCTCAGATGGCAGACGTCCCTAACGTAATCTGTTTTTTGTTTCCCATTTGTTTCTTTTAACCGCCCCCCCCACCCTCCCCGACCCGCTTCCGGTCCGCCAGCCCGACCACGTCCTCGCGCTTCTGCCGAACGTCGGCCGCATCGCTCTCGGCCTTCTTCAACAACGGGGCGGTACCATGCGCCTGCCATGAGGCCGGGGCCTCGTCAGACACCTGCGAGCCGTTCGGGGGCCAGTGCCGCTGCCGGCCGCACGTGATTGGCCGGGACTGCTCGCAGTGTGCCACTGGTTACTGGGGCTTCCCCAACTGCAGACGTAGGTGTCAGTCACACCCGTGGGGAGCTGGGACCTGTTACCGGTCACATGACTCTCTCGTCCATGTCCATTTTCCACTGACCCCACCCTCTCCCTGCTGACTCCACCCTCTCCCCACTGACCCCGCCCTCTTCGATTGACTCCACCCCTTCATAATGACCCTGCCCTTTCCCTGCTGACTCCACCCTCTCCCCACTGACCCCGCCTCCCCTATTGACTCCACCACCATAATGTCCCTGCCTTCTTCCTGCTGACTCCACCCTCTCCCCACTGACCCCGCCCTCTCCTATTGACTCCACCCCTTCTTAATGGCTCTGCCCTCGCCCTGCTGGTTCCGCCCTCCTCCCACTGACTTCACCCTGTCTCCTCAGCCTGCGAATGTGGAGCACAGCTATGCGAGCCCATGTCGGGGGAGTGCATCTGCCCACCCCGCACGGTGCGCCCAGAATGTGTGCGGTGCGAGCCCCAGACGTTCGGCTGCCACCCCCTGATCGGATGTGAGGTCTGCAACTGCTCCCAGCACGGAGTGGCCGCCATGGACACCAACTGCGATGCGGATAGCGGACAGTGCAGGTGCGGGCGGGGCGCCAACGGTGGCTGCTCACTGGACGTGAGCATCATGGGGGCTGCTCATTGGTCTAGTGTAATTGGCCATGATTCCTTTAAGAGTCTTGCAGTAGATTAATATTTCATCATCTTTAGGTCTAAACGCCCCCCGCATCATGGCTGTTACAGTAGGGACTCTGTTGGTGGGTTTCCCCTTTTTGGGCATATCCAGCCAGACTCTCCGCCTGGGCATTGTGCCCCCCCACCGGCCCCCGCAGACATGTCAGCTGCCCTTCCCAACATGCCAGCGAAAAATAACCCGGAGCCATTTTAGGAAACTTTATCTGTCCTTGTGCTCCGGTTTGGTGGAATCAAATTTTCCAGCCTGCTGGCCAAGTCCCCGAGTGTGAGAATGAACCACCCGGATCCCGAGGGAGGCTCCCCTGGGCGGCTCGGGGAGGGAGAGGGACCCCACGGGTGGTGTCTGTCAGGATGGGGGGCCGGGAGATCGATGCGGTTCTGCTTTTTTGTGGGGGTGGGGGTGGTGCTGAAATCCTGCTGCGTGATGCCACATTCCTAGTGTGCGTTCCCGACACGCTCCAAGAAACGTGTCTGGATATGATGGGCGTTCCGCGCTGCCTGGGGCTGAAGCCCTTCCCAAAGGCCCCCAGATTCCAGGTGCATTTTGTGGAAAAACATCAGGGACACGCTGGCATCCCATGGGCCCTGTGTCCGTACTCGCCCTGGTACTACACCGGGGCAGCCTGACCACGCTCCTTAACGGGGGGGGGAGGGGGCGTTCGATCACGCGTCCAGAAGATTCTGCGACAGTCCTAACTTCCCGCTATTCCATCACTCAGGTGCAAGAACCACATCGTGGGTCGTCAGTGTGACCGCTGTGTGCCCGGGTTCTACGGTTTCCCACACTGCCGCCGGTGCGACTGTCACGAGGAGGGCACAGAGCGCGACGTGTGTGACCCCCACACGGGCAGGTGCCTCTGCAAGGTGAGCTCCCCCCCTCTCGCCCCCCTTCCGGTATCTCCACCCACGCATTTTGGCTCTTAACGCCCGCCACCTCCGTCACCCATCTCCAGGAGAACGTGGAGGGCCCCCGGTGTGACCAGTGCCGCATTGGGACCTTCCTCCTGGACCCTGCTAACCCCAGAGGCTGCACCAGCTGCTTCTGCTTCGGCGCGACAGATCGCTGCCGCAGCTCGGACAAACGCCGAGCCGAGGTACTCCACCAGGGGGCGCTGGTGTGCGTCAGACCCCAGCGAGGGCGTCCCTGCCCTACCAGACATATTCCACTCCTCCACTGCTTTAAAAATCCCCAGTTTGGCCTCAACTGCGAGTGATGCCTTTAAATAGCTCACTGTTTTGAGAAATTGGCTCATGGTCTTCCAGCTGAAGGACATGAATGGGTGGAGCCTGCACTCGGGAGACCGACAGGAAGTGCCCGTCTACACCGACCTGAAGCAGGACCTGGTGGGGGCCGACCTGAGGGACGTGCCCGATGTTTATCAAGACCTGCACTGGCACGCCCCCCCCCGCAGCTACCTGGGCGACAAGGTGCCGTCAGCCTGTGGTCTCACACAACATGTCTGTGCAACATTCTGCAGAGAACATTACATCTCATTTACGCATGTCTGACCTTTAACTTTCTGCTGATATACACTATTTGGACAAAAGTATTGGGAAACCTGCCCGTTACACCTACAGGCACTCTTATGACACCCCATTCTAAATCAATATGGAGTTTGTCCCCCCCCCTTTACAACTGTAACAGCTGCCACTCTTCTGGAAAAGCTTTCCACAACATTTTGGAGTGTGTGTGTGGGGGAATTTTTGGCCATTTGTTCTGAGCATTTGTCAGGTCAGGCACTGATGTCGGACGTGAAGACCTGGCTCGCAGTCTCCGTTCTAGTTCATCCCAAAGGTGTTTGATGGGGTTGAGGTCAGGGTTCTGTCTGGGCCAGTCAAGTTCCTCCACACCAAACTCACCCAACCATGTATTCATGGGCCTTGCTTTGTGCACAGGAACACAGTCATGCTGGAGCAGAATAAGGTCCTTCCTCAAACTGTTCACACACAGTTGGAAGCATAGAATAGTCCAGAATGTTTTGGTGTGCTGAAGCATTAAGTGTCCCCTACACTGGAGTAAGGAGCCTAGCCGTGAATGACCCATTTTTTCCACAAATGTTTGTAAACCTGACTACATGGTTGGGTGCTTGATTTTCTATACCTGTGGCAATGGGTCTGAATGAAACACCTGAATTTTTTGTGAGGCGTGTCCCAATGCTTTTGTGTGTATAGTGTAGCAGAAAAAGCTATATTTGACTGCCAAGGAAGGATGCTTTTGGGTGTGGGGGAGCACTTGGGGGGGGGGGGGGAGGTGCAGTGGGAGCACTTGGGTGTGGGGGAGCACAAGACATTAATACTTCAATTCATGTCTAATTAGGGCATTTAAGACATGAATATTCGAGTCTCCGCCTGGGCCACATGTGTGTGGAGTTTGCATGTTCTCCCCATGTCGTCGTGGGGTTTCCTCCGGGTACTCCGGTTTCCCCCCACAGTCCAAAAACATGCTGAGGCTAATTGGAGTCGCTAAATTGCCCGTTGGTGTGCATGTGTGAGTGACTGGTGTGTGAGTGTGCCCTGCGATGGGCTGGCCCCACATCCTGGGTTGTTCCCTGCCTCGTGCCCATTGCTTCCGGGATAGGCTCCGGACCCCCCACGACCCAGTAGGATAAGCAGTTTGGAAAATGGATGGATGGAAGACATGAATATCAGGTTGCCGATTGCTGTCGCTGTAGCTCCGCCCCCGGGGCAATCCAGGGCCAATCGGAAGGGGCAGATGATTTGGTGACTCACCCCTGATGTCCCTGTCGCTACTGTAGGTGTCGTCCTATGGGGGGTACCTACGCTACCAGCTGTACTCCCAGACCCAGCACGTAAGGGGCGATGGTCTGGATTTGCCAGCAGAGACCTTCCGGCCTGACGTCATACTCAAGGTACCGACAGCATCCGGCTAAGAGTTTCTGGGGCGAGGGAACCAAGAATTTGGGCAAAATCATGTCACCATGAGTCTGCGTTGGATGGATGGATGGATCGATGGATCGCGCACACAACACACACATTTAAACAGTAAAAATGACAAACGTTAAGATTTTATAATGAACTTTAAAAAACTAAATATTTAATTAGATCAGGGTACATAATTAAAACTGAGAGTTCAGTTTGCAGCCTTTTCCCCGTGAGTTTACATGAACACTGGGGTGAGATCTGGGCAATGCAGACATGTGTCTCTCTGCCTTCAGGGGAGCCAGATGACCGTGGTGTACATGGAGAAGGAGTACCCCGATCCCGGCAGTCCCCACAAGGGGGCAGTGCACCTCGTGGAGGTAACACTTTCCAGCGTTCCTGGCTCATTGCCGTACTTTGCTGTCCGTGTTTATAGTTTTTTTTGTATGTACTGGATATGTGGGGGGAGTTTTAGAGCTTTTATACAGAGTTTTAGGTTTAAACTTCTCATTTGCCTGCTGAAATGAGGAAAGTAAGTCTCGATTCTTGTAATGAAAAATGACCATGAAGGCGAATCGGGTTTTATTGAAGTTTTTTCTAACAGGTAATAAATGCAAATTTCATTCCTGTGTGATCTCACCCGTTCATTCTGATATGCCAAGTATGTTCCTTATCGTAATGCATCCCTGCCTTTGTAACTCCTCCCACCCTCTCTCTCCCCCAGGGAAGTTTCAGGCATGCTCAGACGGGCAACACGGTGTCTAGGGAGGAGCTGATGATGGTGCTGAGCAGCCTGGAGGCCCTGCACATCCGCGCGCTGCACGCTCAGTCGTCACTGGACGTGTCCCTACGCCATGTGGTCCTGGAGTATGCAGACCACTCGTCCAGCAGGGAGCCGGCCAGCAGCGTCGAGATGTGCCTCTGTCCCGCCAACTACCAGGGCGACTCCTGTCAGGTGCCCGGACACGCTAAGCCGCTCGCCACTGTCAGACCAAGTCAAACTCAGCTTTAAATAGCGCCCTCTGCTGTTTTGGAGTATAACACACACTGCGATTATAACACACACCGCGATATTTTCTGTTTTTTTAAAGATAGAACAATAGAATTCGGTTTGAGGATTAATGCAAAGTTACTTAAATATATAACCGTTATATGATTAAATGCTGAAACGTATGATTTTATATTTCAAAATTTCTTCTGTGCATCTGTCAAAAAATTCTTTACATGGCTGCCGTAACAGGGCCGAACTCGCTGTGTTCCCTCCTGCCTCACACTGATATGCTGTCTGTTTATGGTGCCCCTCCCACAGCGCTGTTCTCCCGGGTACTACAGAGATGGCAAGGGCTTGTTCTTGGGGAAATGTGTCCCCTGTAACTGTAATGGACACTCTGACCACTGCCTGGATGGATCAGGGATATGCATGGTCAGTATTTACAGTGTGTGTGTGTGTGTGTGTGTGTGTGTGTGTGTGTGTGTGTGTGTGTGTGTGTGTGTGTCTGAACAGGACGACCATCTGTAACAGGCTTTGTTTGTCTGTCTCTCTCTCTCTCTCTCTGCCTGCTTGCCTATAGTCAAGCTGAACCCACAGACTTTGGGATTTGATATTGTGTAATTATATGGATGTAGGCAGAATGATGTCACCGTTGGGCCCCTGAGCGAGGCCCTTAACCCCCAATTGCTCCAGGGTCTGTCTGACTCTCAAAAATGTACTTCGCTTTGGCTAAAGGTTTCTGCTAAATAAAATGTAAGTCAGGTGGTACCTGGTACTTGTATTACTGGGGGAAGGGACTGGAGATTTCGGGCTCCTGACTGAGGGGATGGATACTGTCTCCTGATAATCTTACCCTGTGGAGCGCCTTTGAGGAGGCCCCGCCCTGATCCCGTAGGCCACACCCCTGCGGCGGCCGCCTGCCTCACTATGGAGACTGACACCGTTCTCCCCACAGGACTGCCAGCATAACACCGCGGGTGACCACTGCCAAAAGTGCCGCGGCGGTTTCCTCGGCAACTCCACGCTCGACGGCCACGCCCACTCCTGCACCAGCTGTCCCTGCCCCCTGCAGGTCACCTCAAACAAGTCAGTGCGGCCCTCTGTTGTATGGCGGGGGTGGGTGGGGGGAGAGGAATGACACACTCTCTGTGCAGTGCTGTGGTATTCAGCAAGGTCTGTGTGGCACTGCAGGTAGGTCTGCACCCTACTCTGTAAGGGGAATCCCTCCTCTGCCAGTGGTCGGTACTCCGTGATCGGGTCCATATTCTGAGAAGGCGTCTGTACTTTGCCAGCAGTCTGTACTTTGTCAGGGGGGGTCTGTTTTCTGACCGGAGGTCTGTACTGCTCGAGAGCACCCTGTCATCTCAACTGACACCCTACTCTTTAAATCCCTGTCAGTTTTGCAGAGGGCTGTGTGGATCGCCTGGGCCACATGCAGTGTCTGTGCATGCGAGGCTACAGCGGCCCCAACTGTGAGAGGTCAGTGCTGATATATGACTGTGTGTGACCACGTATAACCGTATATGACAGCTTATGACGGTGTGTGACCACGTATAACCGTATATGACAGCTTATGACAGCTTATGACTGTGTGTGACCACGTATAACCGTATATGACAGCTTATGATGGCGCATGACTGCGTATGACAGCTTATGACTGTGTTTGACCACATATGACCGTATATGACAGCTTATGATGATGTATGACAGCGTATAACAGGGTATGACTGCGTATGACCATGCATGACAGCTTATGACTGTATTTGACCACATATGACCGTATATGACAGCTTATGATGGCGCATGACTGCGTATGACAGCTTATGACTGTGTTTGACCACATATGACCGTATATGACAGCTTATGATGATGTATGACAGCTTATGATGGCGCATGACTGCGTATGACCATGCATGACAGCTTATGACCGTGTATGACCACGACGGTGCATAATCACTGCCTTTTGCTTCCTCCAGATGTGCTCCAGGTTTCTATGGCAACCCCATGGTGATCGGCAGCACGTGTCAGCCCTGTCAGTGCCACGGCAACACCGACCCCAATATGCTGTTCAGCGACTGCGACCCGCTGACAGGCGTGTGCCGAGGCTGCATGCACAACAGCGCTGGGCCGCACTGCGAAACCTGCGCGCCAGGTTTCCACGGTGACGCCATCGACTCCAAGAACTGCACCAGTAAGAAAGTCGGCTCCCGGATTATGGGATTTGGCCTTCATTCATATTTAATGTGCACTTTTGAGAGTATTTTGGTTTTGCCACCTATTAGCAGCTCAGGTATTTATTCATTTATTTGACATTTATTTGTTGTATTTTTGTTCCTTTAAGTTTTAATCTACGTTTTAATTAGTCCTGTTTCTTGTAAAATTTATTTCATTGATTTATTGCCTTTCAACATTTTTAGGATTTAGGATAGTACTTTATTGATCCCACAGTGGGGAAATTTGTGTGTTAATTTGCGTGTTAATTTTGATATTATAGTATTGATATTATGTTTGAATTTTAGTGCCATCGTAACAATGCTGAGCGGTTTTGTGCGTTCTCGGGTCACTCGCTCCATCCCGCGGCGTTTCTCCTTTGTTTACCCAGGATGCAGCTGCTCTCCGTGTGGCACTGCATCATGTGACCCACACACAGGGCAGTGCCACTGTAAACCCGGTGTGACGGGGGCTCTGTGTGATCGCTGCGAGGTGAGTGCATGCGTCAGTTTACGTAGCATAGCCAAGTGGGACACTCACATTCACCCACCCACCCAACTCGACTGGAACCTCCATGCTGCCCCCTACAGGCCGGCTCGTTCGGGTTCGACTCCTGCAGTGGCTGCCGGCACTGCGACTGCGATGCGGCTGCCGCCCTCTCGCTGCCATGTGACCAGAACAGCGGAGCGTGTGTGTGCCAGCCTGGCGTTAACGGGCCCCAGTGTCAGCAGTGTGCCCCCGGTTACTGGGGATACGGGCCTGACGGCTGCAGGGGTGAGACGCAAGGACGAGGGGAGAAGGGGAGAGGGGAGAGAAGGGAGGGAAGGTAAGGGGAAAGAAGGGAGGAGAGAGTGAAGGAGGGAAGGAAGAGGGGAGGGAATTGAGGAGGGGAGAATGAAAGAGAAGGAGGAGGGAGGGAGAGAGGGAAGAAATGAAGAGGACAAAGAGGGAGTGCAGCTAATAAAGGGAAGGAAAGATGGAGGGTTAAGTAGATATTCCCTCTCAGTAAATTCTGCATTTAACTGTGTTTTAAATTGTTTCTTTATATCTTTACATTTTCTATATATATTCTATATGGCCAGAAGCACTGGGACACCTGGCTATTACCACAGGAATTGGCCCCATTCTAAACCCATAGGCATCACTGGAGTCGCTCCCCATTTGCAGCTACAAAGGGGTCCAGCCCACCCCCCCTGAGAAGCAGCCGCACACCATTAGCCCCTCACAGCCGGCACCATGCAGTCAGGCAGGAAACGTTCTCCTGGCATCCGCCAAACCCAGACTCATCCATCAGACTGCCAGACAGAGAACCATGATTCATCACTCCACAGAACACGTTTGCGCTGCTCCAGTGTCCAGTGGCAGCGTGCTTCACACCACTGCATCTGACGCTTCCCATTGCGCTTGGTGATGTGAGGCTTGCGTGCAGCTGCTCGGCCATGGAAGCCCATTCCGGGAAGCTGCTGGAACACAGTTTTTTTTGTGCAGGACTTAATGCCAGAGGAAGTTTAAATCTCTGCCCTTATTCGGCGACTTTTGCACACTGTGCACTTCAGCACTCGTTGAGTTTCTGTTGTCCCTTAATAACTTTTACTTTGCATTAGTACCACGTGCAGTTGACAGTGGAATATCTAGTAGGGAAGAAATATCACAAACTGCCTTATTGCAAAGGCAGCATCCTATGTGAGTACCAGGCTGAGCTCTTCAGAACCACATATTCTTTAAGAAATATTTGCAAACCTGACTGCATGGCTGGACGCTTGATTTTATAAACCTGTGGCAATAGATCTGAATGAAACGCCTGAATTCAGTAATTAAGAGGCGTGTCCCAATACTTTTGTCCATATAGTGTGTATTTTCTTTTGCTGTACTTTTCATTTTCCATGTCTCAGTAGGCATGTGTGAATGTCCCACACATTTCTACTCTGTTTATTAATTAACGTGTTTTTCATTACGAGCAAAGAGACTGAAATTTCATCTCGAAATTTAACGCAGCATGTAACCTCACTTAATCCCCCAGAGTGTAAATGCCGGACTGGGCTTTGTGACCCCCGCACGGGGGAGTGCCGCTGCAGCCCGGGCCTGATGGGGAGGCAGTGTGACCTCTGCGTGGAGCACAACAGCGTCCCTGTGCTGACCGCCGCAAACTCATTGCACTGCCAGAGTGAGTGTGGGCGACGGCGCCCCCTTCTGGCCAAACCACCATCTATGGGATCCTCCAGCACTATTGAAACTTTCTGTGTTTTTCCCGATCATTTCTCTACCATTGTTAACTTATTGCCGGCTCTGAGTAATGAGACGTCCGACAGTTTGCTTTGTGGGCGTGACCGGCGCTGCGCTGCATTCTGATTGGCTCTGGCCTTGGTCGTTTCCAGGATGTGACAGCTGTGTCACGACCTTGCTGGATGATCTGGAGCGCCTGGGCGACCTCTCCCAGTTGGGGGACCTGAACGCTAGCTCCACCGCCTGGACGCGGCTGCACAACCTGAACATCTCCATTGCTGCTGTGGCTGTGAGTGACCCCCCCCACCACCATCACCACCACCGTCATTTAAAAATCAGCAGTCCTCTGTTTTCATTGGTTAGTTGTGTCACGTGACATAAATAGCGACTCCACATTGGCGGAGCCTGGCACACACACAGGGGACTGTCGTTAAGAAGGCACCCACAGTCGTGTCCAGGGCCAGTCAACCCACTAGGCGACGTAGGCAGCCACCTAGGGCACCATCTGCTGATGGGGGATCCAATTTAACAAACCCTCGGTGTTTCACTGCCTGTGGAATTTATCCTGGGGGGGCGTGACATGAGCTCCACCTACAGGTCACAAGACCGGCGTGTCCACTCCACCACTGTCTCATTCACTGTCCTCTTCTTCCCACTCGTATGTTTCATTACCTCAGGAAAACCTGGAGACGTTTAACCAGACTTTGGATGACAATAGGAACAGGATGTACGTGCTGGAGAACGAAGCCCGGATTATCGCGTCAGACACGGACGACCTGGAGAAGAAGGTCAGACAGCTGAACTCCTCACACTCCGAGATCGTCAGAAAGGCCCTCCATCCCACAGGCTCGTGGATTAAAGTTCATCCATTGAAAAGCATCTTTGACGAAGTTTTCTGTATTTTGACCCGGCCAGGCGAATTTGACGAGGAAGAAAGCGACCGACCTGAAACACAACGTGAATGAGACCCACCAGCGTGCCGAGGGCCTGCTAAAGCACATCCGGAGCATTGTGGGAGAAATCAAAGGTGTGTGGCCATTTCAGCGTGTGAACTTGGTTGTAAATCTTGCTACGTCCATCTATCCAGACTGTATAAGCACTTATTCAGGGTGAAAGTGGGAGACTGGGATCTATCCCAGCAAGCGCAGGGCACCAGAGGGACGGGATGCAAGCCCATCACAGGGCACACATATAAACTGGCATATATATAGACCCTTAGACCCATGCAGACATGGGATGATTATGCAAACTCCACACACGCAGATGGGGCGAGATGGATGGATACTCACTTAATCACTCACTTACTTGCCTACTTACTTGCTTGTCTTTCTATCTTACTTAATTTTTTACTTACTTACTTAATCCCTAGAGAGATGTTTGGTAAAAGCCAATAAATCGTGATCTTTTAGAAGATGCTTTCTGTCTGGACCAATAAAATAAGCTAATACAGTAAGCAAAATACACGTTAAAGGACGTGCCCTCGTTTCATTTCCATACCTAGACTTAATAGCCCAAGCTAACAGCACATCCATGAACAAGACTGAAGAATCAGTGGAGGACCTGTCAGAGAAGCTGGCCCGGGTGGAGGACATGCTGCGGGAGATGAGCTTCAAGGACTTCAAGCACCAGAAGTACCTGGCAGATACGGAGCTGGCAGAGGCCAAAAAATGTCAGTGACCTTCTGAACTTCACCGATCTCTACTGGTTCTCCCATCATCTGCTGCTCCTCTTGTTCTAATGATTCTTGTTGATTGTTCCTTCTTGATCTTCCTGGCTTCTGGGGTTTTGTATTTACAGTTGATTGTGTGTTTACTTGATTGTTTTCCAAGAATTTTCCAATTTCAAGCATTCAGCTTCGACTCTTCCTTCTCATACTGACCTCCTTTCACTTTTCTATTGTCTCTGTTCTTCTCTCTCTGCCCTCCTTGTTACCCTCCCAACCTTCAGTAATTGACCGAGTGAAGAAGGAGATCGTGAACCTGTTTTCCCGCAATGAAGACCTGATGAAGAGCATCAGAAACAAGCTCGCGAAGTTCCACGACGAGCTCAAGGACCTGAGGAATGCCCTCAGCGAAGCAGAGAACAACACAGCCCGTGCAATGGAGACAAACGGCATCAACGAGAAGAGGCTGGAGGACGTCCTGGTGAGGGACACGGACCAGCAACTTACATGCTTGTGTAGTCCAGATAAAGTTCGATTCCACAACGTTCTGCACAGATTTTGCAGTGACCTACCTGCTTTCGGCATCTGCGTTGCTCTTGTTGTTCATTTTTCATATTCTTTAGCAAAGAGTTCGGGATCTGCAGAGCCAGAAGAAGATGGTGGATGACCTGTTACAAATGGCAGAGGATGCTGTGACCCAGGTCAATGACCTTCTGTCCATGCTACAGGACTCCAAGGAGGTCAGTCTTTTCAGGGGCACCTGCAATCACCTGGCTCTTACAGACTAAATCGTTTTCATGCAAACAACTTTCCTGGATGTTCACTTGATTCCCCTTAGGATTACGAGCGCCTGGCTGCCAAGTTAGATGGAGCTCGGAAGCCTTTAGCAGAGAAGGTGCAAAAGTTTGCCCCCGCAGCAGCCAAGATCCCATTGGTGGAAGATGCAGAACAACACGCCAAGCTACTGGACGAGCTGGCCAATAACCTCACTAGGTAGGTGGGTCTTAGGAGGATAGCGAGAGGCCTTAGTCTCCAGTTTGGTCTTAGTCGACTTATCTAACTGAAAGGACTAACCAGCTGATCACAGTCCATCACTCTAGGTCCCTTTGGGAAAAGCAGGAGACCTCGATCTTGGACAATGATGTATCAGGGAGGATCAGTAGCTTGTAAGCAGAGCAGCAAACTCTGCATTAGCTCAGGGTTT
This sequence comes from Brienomyrus brachyistius, assembly GCF_023856365.1. NCBI lineage: Eukaryota > Metazoa > Chordata > Actinopteri > Osteoglossiformes > Mormyridae > Brienomyrus > Brienomyrus brachyistius. The sequence goes on along the minus strand of NW_026042589.1, from coordinate 135,897 downwards.
CAGAAGAGCGTTGAAGATATATGAAGATACGAATATATATGGAAACCTACTAAAATGTGTGAGGGGCAGTCATTCACAACAGTCCTGATCAGTGCACATCTATCTCTTTTAGCATTTTAATAAAAATATTAGATATTTTTTATTGATCCCTGTGGGGAAATTCTCTTCACACCTCCTCCAGCTTGCTCTCTGGAGATGAGAGGTGGCTGCTTCCTCTCACCTTGCGGCGCCTAGACATTTTGGAGGCTTAATTCCCATGATTCTCTTCGGCAGTCATTCGTCAGTGACTTGTCCCCCTCTTCCAAATCAACAGCGTCACCGCGACCACAAACCGGGACGCTTTCATCCAGCGCTTGGTGAATGCATCGCGCGCCTACACCAACATCGTCAGCTCCGTCCGGGAGGCAGAAGCTGCCGCCGACGCTGCCTTGCAGGCCAGCAAAGAGGCCCTGGAGGTCTGTCCGGCGTCCTGCCCGAGCCGCCATGCCACACTGTTATAACGTCTGGTTATCTGAAAGAGGAGGGACAGATTTATGGCCAACTGTCATGGTTGCTGAGGATAAAAGTATGATTTAAGATCTTTTTTAGTATGATGTCATTCAGGCACGTGTGAGTGTACGTATACTGATTTTTGGTTTTCTTAGAAGGCCTGTCTGATTGGTTTGGTCTTTTAAGATTGTGCAAGGTGAAGACCTTGGTGTGCTGGCCAGTGCACTGAAGAACCAGAGCAACCGTCTTGTGGAGGAGGCCAAGAAGCTACAGGACAGGCTGGCTAAAGGTGAGGCAACTGTGCCTTCGGGGTAGAAGGTCATGGGTTCAAATCCTGTGGCCAGCAGCGTAATCAAGGAGCCACCTGCTCCAGGGCCAGAGGATGTCGGCTGACCCTGAGCTCTGATGCCAGGTCACTTTGGTCAAAAGCGTCTGCGAAAGAAATTAATGTGAAACTAAATTTCACAAGTGGAAATTGGGCGATAATCATAATACCAAAAAGCTGCTCCTTTTGCAGATTTGAAACCACAACTGCAAACCACACACTCCCAGCTGCAAGACATGAAACATAAAAAGCACTCCCTATCCAAGGATCTCGAGATGCTCAGGAAAAATCTCAATTTCAGCCGAGGTAAATATGACGTGTGACTTTAAATAGCTGACTTCACATAGCCCTCGCCCCCACCCACGCCTCTGGACCGCCTGTCTCTGCCACCACCTCAGAGGACACGTCGAGAGACATCGCCGACGCCAAGCAGGCAGCGGAGAAGGCGAACACCACGGCGAACCGGGTGAAAGACCAGTTGCGTCCCATCCAACAGCAGCTTGACGAGTGGAAGACGCAGTACGGCGACTCTAACATGACGAACAAGGACCTGGACACCGCCTTCATGGAAGCCAATAAGTCAGGTAGTCCTGTGGAGGAGGCGGGGTCAAGGCAAGCCAGGGGCGTTATTCTGGGAAAGACAGTCTCAGCCAATCACAGAACACGTATGCAAAGACCCAGTTTAAAGTCACCAAAGTTCCAACCACTGGTCATATACACTTCAGGGAAGGAATTGAACTCTTAACCCTACCGGTATAAGGCTACATTGCTTGCCGCTGACAAAATTACTTCATATTTCATGTACACTAACTACTTCTTTTCTGACATGCTTACCAAATCAAGCAGAAAAATGACATAAGTCGATAGACTGCAAATCATGAATACAATAGGACAGTGTTTCCTAACCCGGTCCTTGGAGACCCCCAGGCAGTCCAGGTTTTTGCTCCCTTCCTAGAAGCTGGGAGGGAGCAAAAATGTAGACTGACTGGGGGTCCCCAAGAACCAAGTTGCAAAACACTGTAGTAGGACACAGTTGCGTACAGGCAAGACTGGTTCTTGATGTGTGATATTATTGGGTATTGACCGGTAGACCCTGAAGATCCGGTACAGGCGAGTTTTTATGTGAAGGTTTTGAGGAAACCCCCAGAGCACAGGCTGCCAGTAGGGAAAAACTGGGAAGGCATAACTAAACGATGTGCAGAGCGAGGCATTGTGTGGAGCTGGGGCAGATGGAAAAGGGGCGGAGCTCTGCTCAAGCTTCTCCCGCCCCCCTTGTGTCCTGGTGCAGTGGGGATGCTGGCTGATACCATCCCACTGCTGATCAAGAAGCTGGACGGGCTGCAGAACCACTCAACCCAGGCGCCCAACATCTCGGAGAACATCATGAGGATCCGAGAGCTAATCGAGCAGGCCCGGCGGGCGGCCAGCAGGGTGAGGCTGCGCGGAGGCAGGAGGGCGGAGGGGCATTCCCGCCCATCCCCAAGGCTGGTCTGTGACCTCGCTTCCCGGTTCACTCCCGTAGGTGAACGTAGCCGTGAAGTTTAACGGCACCTCGGCCGTCCAGGTCCGTAACCCGGAGAATCTGGCGGACTTGGCCGCCTTCACCTCCCTCAAGTTTTACATCACACTGCCGGAGGCGCTTCGGAGGAGGAGGCAGACTGAGGTCAAGAAGCAGTTCGTGCTCTACCTCGGCGGCAACAGCGTAAGTGGGCTTGGGGTCGGCGCCCCGAGGTCAGGTCGGCCGCTCGTCCCTTTCCTCAGTCCAGACCTCGCCTGGCTGCTCATCCTCAGCACTTGTGAATATTTTTATTTGAAGGAGTTTCCGAGTCTCTTAATCGCAGCTTCCGGAAACGCTGGTGTCACTAACATACATTTACTAAAAATACACTCGGTATTCTTTTCTGACAAATACGTTTACAGTATGTTTACCATTTGGGTACCATTTTTAGCAAGAAAATGTCATATCTATGATTCATCAAAGTAACCTCCTCAAGCAGTTATAATAGCAGGACATTAAATACTGCTCTGGTTTATGTGATGAAACAGTTAACTAGTCATCACCACACAACCAGTTAACAGGATGTCAGACATGTACTCTTACATACTTTTTCCACGTTATAAAGGAAATTTTTTTTATTTTGCTAATATTTTCACTTAGTTGTTCACGAAGGTAACCAATGCTTAACAAATTAAATAATCTGCAGTTTATGGAATGAATAGAAAAGTGATAAAACCCTGTGCTGTGCAGAAACGTTCAACTGGTAGCGTGTGGCGAGATTCTACTCTTTATATCTCCCTGAGACTGATAGACGCGGCAGCGATGCCTTGACACAGCTCTTCCGCCGAGGGGCTTATTGTGTTCAAACAGTTTACCGTTAATGCTGGTTTTTTGTTTTACTGTCCCTCCTACCTGCAGTCCGACACCGACTTCCTGGCCGTGGTCCTCGAGGGGTCGAAGCTGCGGTGGATGTACAAGCTGGGCGGACAAATTGCTGATGATCTAGTGCAGGAGAACATTAAATCGGATGGCAGCTTCAACAGCGTCCTCCTGCAGAGGTCAGTCACGCTCGCGCATGTTCGGGCTTCCAAGTGGATTGTGCTCAGAAGGAAATATATAACACAAAAATAGGAGCCTGAATAATATAAAAGGATGAATGGAAATGAATGAGATTTAAATGTCTAAAAACGTCTGAAATAGCAATGATATCAATGACCTTTTCTGTAACTACATATGATAGTTGGCCAGGTGAGATGTAAACGATTCTTGACTGTGCTTCTCCTTAGTGATAATCACTGATCGTTAATGTGTTGTTGATTATCTGTTTTTGAGTGGTATAGAGATTGACGACAGTATGTAATATTTATATGAGGAGCTGAATGTTTCGACACGGGTCACCGATCCAAACCGACATCTCTCCCAGGACGCTGCAGTACGGACAGATCGCCGTCGGCTTGGGGGAACCTGACCAGGATCAAGTGAAGAAGACCACTATGGGGAAACTGGAGGTCAAAGGTGACCACGGCCTTCTGAACCTGGCCCCAGGGGACACCGTCTTCTACGTGGGGGGGTTCCCCGACACGTTTAAGGTGAGAGCAGCCGGCCCTGTGCCTTCTCCTCGACGCACCTGAGCACTGGTGCCCTCCATCCCGCGGTAGGAGTCACTTTGATTCCCTCCCTCTTCCTCCTCCTCAGCCTCCCCCCGAGCTCCCGAAAGCGGGCTTTGAGGGCTGCATCGAGCTGGAGACCCTGAATGAACAAGTAGTGAGCCTCTACAACTTCGAGCAGACCTTCCAGCTGGACACCACCGCTGTCAGGCCTTGCGGAAGGTAGGCCTGGCACCCCTGCCGGCCTGCCGATTCAGTGCAGGCCCCCCCCCCAACAGGATTCTCAGGGCACCAGGCTGGGGTACACCCAACCACCTATGTGTTAGTGCCCCCTCTAGCCTGAGTTAGGCTGCTATTCCTGTGATCGGAATGTCGCCAGTTCTAATTCCAGCATTAATGAGTCTAGTACTGGTTATAACCCATGTGGCCCTCTAGGTAAGCGTTACCTAAACAGCCCCCCCCCCCCACTAGCATCCAGTCGAGTTCTGTTCTGCTTAGCATTTTCATACAGTTCTCATTCATGATGACTCGTATCTTTAGGGTCAAGCCAGTCTTGAACGAGCCTTGGGTCAATGACGGCGCGTACTTCGACGGCACTGGGTATGCAGAGATCCCCCTGCCGTCGTCAGAGAACCAAAAGCGGTTCGAGCAGGAGGTCCGTGTGCTGTCGCATAGTGGCATCCTGCTGCTGCTTCTACACCAGGTCAGCACTTCATTTCCAGCTCAGGTGTTTTTGTAGGTGCGTCTATTAGAAGGTGTGCGGTAGCATGATTCCTTGTTGGGCCATCTCGTTTGTGAGGGGTGTGAGTGAGAGAATGTCGAACGCGGAAGAACATCAAGGCACATTTTTTTGAGGCCCACCTCATCCACCCTGTGTTTAAAATGACGTTTGGGTATCTTTTCTCTTCCCAGACGAAATTCCTGTGTCTAGCCATCGTCCAGAGAAGGCTGAAGCTCTTCTATGACTTAGGTGCCGGGATGGAGGAAGAGACTCCTTTGTCAACCCGATTACCGGAGGACTTCGTGATCAGTGACGGGAAGAACTATGTGGTGAGATGTGGCCCTCCTCTCGTTTTCCCATCCGCCGGGCGGCCATTTTGTATGTTGATAATCGGGATGGTGAGAGTGAGCCTAAGGTTTAGCTCATGACTGCGCTGCCTTGTCCCCCTCAAGGTGGAGATCATCCTGCTCGGGAGCGCAGACTCCCGAGCAAGGCTACTGTTACGCAAAAACAGGATGCCCTTGTTCCAAAACTTCAACATCAATGGCTCCATTCCCAACTTCAGCGGGGTTTACTACATGGGAGGCGTTCCTGCCGATAAGCTTCCAGAAAGGTAAGTGGAGGTGGGAGGGGCACTAGAGGAAGGTAGGGCAGCCTATTGGCCAGGGGTTTATATAGGGGCGTGGCTTCAGAGGCACTGGATACAACTGGAAGCTGATTGGCTTCCGGAGTGCCCCCTCCCGTGTTACTCACCGATTCCAAATATATCATTGGCTAATGCTAAGGTTGGCTCCCTAATATGAATTATGGTACCTTTTATGTTCCTAGAAGAACCTCTGCTACTGACCGTGAAACAGAAATACACACTTTAATCAAAATATTATTTATCCCAAACATTTGTTTTGGACAGCCTGAAGACTCTCTACCCGGGTAGAACTTCTATCCGAGCTTGCTTCAGAAACATCAAAGCTATGAGTGCTCACATCGACCTGAAGAGGGTCAACACCTCCGGGGTCAGCTACGGATGTCCTGCTGACCTCCTGGTGAGTAGCTACCCATATTTTGGGACAATGTAAACCAGGGGTCTCCAACTCCGGTCCTGGAGAGCCACAACCCAGTAGGTTTTCTATCCTACCTGCTGATGAACCACACTAGTTCTCAGGTAAATTCCAGGAGCAGTTGTGGCTCATCAAAAGCCGGGTAGGATAGAAAACCTACTGGATAGCAGCTCTCCAGGACCGGAGTTGGAGACCTCTGATAAAAACGGATGTATTCCTGACACAAGGGGTGGGGTTTGGCTATGCAAATTAGGACCTTCATCAGAATGTTGGTGGTTCAGATCTCATGGCTGGCAGAGTCACAAGGGCCTTAACCCCAGTTTCTCCCGGGGCACATTTACACCTTTTCCGGTCATAGCTGCTTGTTTACGCTCTTTCCGCTTGGAGCTGTGCGTTAGCGCCCTCTCCAGCCGGAGCTGTGCGTTCGCGCCCTTACAGGCTGCTCCTTCCCCAGATCGCCAGACAGGCCTATTTCTCCGGTGTGGGTTATCTGGAGCTACAGCTGCAGGAAGTGCCCCCCCTTCAGGACGGCTACTACGCAGGATTTGGCTTCCGCACCGAGCAGACACATGGACTGATGTTCTACCACCAAGCCAAGGTAAGGAGCTGCATCTCTAGTCAAATGGATGGATGGATATATTAATGGATGAATGCAGTACAAGTCTATTGCAGAGTAACTTACCTGTTAACCGAATTCTTCATTCTCCAGTGCTGTGATGCTAAAGTTGGGGCAGATCTCAGGTTCATAACCGTCAGTGCTGTTTGCGTATCTCCCTGACGACGTGGTGCGAGTCCACTTGTGGTTTCACGGCGGGCCTCAATTCCCATGTCCATCTTCCCACAGAACGACATCTGCCAGGTCTACCTAGATAATGGCCATGTGGTGGTGGAGTCGGGCAGCAGTGCGGCGAAGACTCTGAAGACCTACAACGATGAAAGCGATCACTACATAGCCTTCTACAGCAACAGTCAGGGGTAGGCAAGCCACATGTGCGTTGGGTCACGTCCGGGCAGATCGGTGCTGCCGCGTCGTTGGTGCTCACTGTCTCCGCCCTGCAGGCTTCGCGTGTTCATGGACGACGTCTTGGAGAAAACGGTGAACTTCTCTGCGGCTGGGGCCGGCAGCCTGGAGACGAGGGACGACGGCTTGTATTTGGGGGGGGCACCGCAGATGTCCAACCTCACGGGCTGCATCAGCAACCTGTTCATCAAACGGTGAGGGAGAGAGAGGGGTCTCGACGTGTGCTTCTATCACAGCGAGTATGTGTGGACCTGTTTATGTTGACATAATTTACAGCAACACTATAATGTGCCATTTGTAAATTTAGTTAATTTTTTAATTCACAGTACTGTTGCCTCACACCTCTAGGATTAGGGGTTCGAATCCCATTTCTCTCTCTTTATGGAGTTGGCTTTTTCACCAAGATCCCTGCTTTCTACCCTCAGTCCAAAAACATGCGGTTAGCCTAATTGGTGACTCTGAATAGCTTGGTGTCATGTAGTATGGGCACTGTGAGGGACTGGCTTCCCATCCAGGGTGGACCCCAGCCTTGTTCCCTGTGCTGCCTGGAGCAGGCGACCCTAACAGCATAAGTAGTTAGAAGATGGATGTGTGGATGGATGGAATAATGCTCTATTCAAAAGGGACTCTAACCCTAATCTAATGTGTCCTCAGCGATGCAGAGTTCCAGATGGTCGAGGATCTGGTGACGGCAAAAAGGAACGTGGATATCCTGTTTACCTGCCCTGCTGCCAAAAGACCATGGAAGATCATGGCCCCCACTCGCAGTATGAAGGTGGGGGGGGGTGGTCCCAGATAGCTGGTGGTGGGGGGAGGTGGTCAAACAGCCAGAGGTAACACATGGAGAATTCTTCATGTCGTCCCCATAGGTGAAGGGCAAGAAAGCACACGGGAGGTCCGGGAGCCGTAGAACACGGGAGTCCTGTCAGGCAGAATTGGCCTCCCACCAGGAGGGGGCGCTGCAGTTCAGCAGATCCTCACAGAGCTACCAGCGCTTCGACACACTCCCTGACAGCTTCAGGAAGATGTAAGCTCTGCAGTGTCGTGACCTCTTCCAGATAATGCTCTATTTTCTACATGAAAAGTTAGCATGGCGGCCAAGTTAAAGGAATTACAATAGCTGCTCCTACTGTCTCCACCCAGGCCCCATTTCTCCCTGGGGGTGCGTGCAAACTCCTCAGAGGGCACGATCTTGCATACTGCTGATGAGAGGGGCAGAATCGGAATGATGCTGTCACTGTCTAGTGGACACTTCGTCCTGCAAGTCGATGGCGGCCGCAGGAAGGACACTTTACGCAGCCGCAGGAAGTACGACGACGGCCAGTGGCACACGGTGAGAGACACAGGGAATGTTAGCAGTGTGGAGCTAATTGGGTTAAGGATCTGTGCCCGGGAGGTCATGGGTTCCAATCCTGTAGCTGGCAGAATAATCTCAATCATCACTGAGCCAGTCCCTTAACCTTAAAGTCTGACTCTCAAGCAATGCCCCCCCCCTGGTCATTGCACCGAATATTAAATATATTCGTTCTGAGATGCTGAAGCAGCAAGTACTGCTAGAACAACAGTACTACAAGCTAGTTAGCTACCATCTGCTTACTAGCTATTTATTTAACTTTTGATGCATCTGGGCAGGGGAGCCCCAATGTCAGTCGTGAAAAGATTCCCCACCTGCTCATTTATAGCGATTTTTTTCCAATCATGCCAGGTCTTTGTGAGGAGGGATGCAGAGACGGTCAGCTTGGTTGTTGATGGAATCAACTCTCACACTCGAAGGGTGTCTTTTGGAAGGAGAAGCCGTGTGGTGCCCCCCCTCTACCTCGGTGGTCTCCTTCTCAGACACCCAAGTTCGGTAAACGTGGTATAAACACCTCCAATCTCACGTAAACAGCAAGGCTGGAATATTTGTGGAAAGCCTGATTCAAATTCAAATGGTCACCATGTAAATGTGGTGGTCTCCTTGGTAATGCAGGCACCAGCGTACGGCGGGTTTGTCGGCTGCATCCGAGACGTGAAGTTGAACGAGGAGCCTCTGGGGGCGCCCTCTCGCTCCGTGGGGGTGGTGCCCTGCTTCCAGGATGCCCAGCAGCCTGGGCTCTACATCTCCAGCCAGGGAGGACACGTCTTAGTCGGTGAGCCGACCCTCCACAAAGCAACGCGGAAGTGTCCCCTGTAGCCTGCAACACGGTCTGAGGCAGGATCAGGACAAATTCCGCTCAAAAGATCCATATGCCATCCTTTTCTGGCAGATGTTTCAGTGAACCTGTTTGGTTTCGAGGTTCAGCTAACAACCTACCTTCTTTATAAGATAACACCCTGTTAGTGGGAGGAGACCTCGAGATCCAGCTGGAGGTGCGTGTGGTTGGCGACTCTGGCCTGGTGCTGCACGCTGGGGGAGAAGGAGACCATCAGCTGACACTCTACCTGAACCAGGGGGAGGTAAGGGGGCGGAGTCTTCCAGTGCTCTGCTTCGTGTATCATCCAAACCAAAACTTAGAGACTGACAGTGGTAGCAGTAGTGAGCACTGTGTTTGTTAGGTTGTTAGGACACTGTACCTGTGATCAGAAGGTTGCTGGTTCAAACCCAAACTGCGTGTCGTACGAGCGTGACGCCATTGTTGGTTTCTCTGTGACGTTACTTGACTGTGACAACATCCCTGATCCCTCCCAAAGGTCACGGTCGTGGTGAATAACGGAAACGGCCCGTTCTCCGCCTCCCTGTCAGCCGCGCAGTCGCTGTGTGATGGCCAGTGGCACCGCATCAAAGGCGAGTGGATCGGAAGCGTCCCCCCCCCCCACCCACCGTCATCCGGGGGACGTTCGACTCCCTGAATCCTAGGGAGCGTCTTCACTCCCTCACATACAGATGCCCAGCTGGTGTCCCCTGTCACAGTCTTTACCACCCCTCACATCATGCATCTGTATGGGGCCCCTGAGGTTTTGGCGACCCCTGTGGGCCACAAACCGCCCCCTGGGTGTCTTCCATCTCCCATGTTCCCCCCCGTCTCACGTGTGGGTCGCATTTGCCTTTCAGTCGTTAAGAATGGCAGTTGGGTCCAGCTTGATGTGGACAGGAGCAGTCGGAACTCCACTGACCCCGCACAGGGCGTCCACATTGGAGGAGAATCGACGCTCTACCTCGGGGGTGTGCCGGGTAAGACCTCGCATTCATGTTTCATGCTGCACCGCACAGCACAGGCATCCATTTTAACCTGGAGTTGGACAGAGCCTGTTAACCTTTCGCATTTCCTTCGGACAGATGATGTTGAAGTCCCCGGCCTGCCGTCCCCTCTCCCCTCACTCCATGGTTGCTTCCAGGGGCTTTTAATTAACCGGCAGCGTGTGAACCTGGCCAAACCACTCTTAGTCCGCGGGGGGGTCGGAACCCAGGGCTGCCCCGTTGTGTAACAGTACAGACTCTTCTCTCCCAAGACCTTCTACATGCTTGTGATGCTTCGGTGGTGGGGCTAACCTTTTATTTAAACATATTTATGATTTTAAAATTGTTTATAAAATTTAAGGGGAAAAAAATCAGCACTAGGGACCTTCAGTAAGCTGGTCGGTCCGGGGAGCACTGTTCCCTCACACCTGCTGCACTGTGGATTTCAGGATTTCCTGATGGTCTCTCCCCCCACCCCCCCCCGTGTGTGTGGAGTTTGCATGTTGTTCTTGTGCGGTGCAGGATTCCTATGGGTACTCCAGTGTCCTCTCACTGCCCAAAAACATGCCATTAGGCTAATTAGTGTTCCACACAGTACATGTGCATGTGTGTGCTCTGTGATGGACCCTGTACCCCCAGCCCTGCGCAGCCTGTGATGGGCTCCAGGCCTCCAGGCCTCCTGCCGCATGAAAGTGGTCACAGGATGGATGGATGGATGATTGATTTCCTCCCTGACGTGACCAAAAATACCCTTTTCAAAACACTGGGCTGGACTTTGGCCTTTAACTTTAACCTGTTCGTCTCAAGTGCATTTGTGTTGTAGAAATATCGGTAGCAGACTTTCCAAAACCAATTGCAGGACAATGGAGCCCTTTGTACCTTATGAATTTTATTTAATTTGTCATTAGGTACTAACTTAGACCAGCAGGGAACTTCTGAAGACTCATGATGTCTAATCTGTAAAAGCTAAACAGAGACTGAACATTGAGTGCTGTTACCCTTCCTTGTGTATTTTATATTGGGGATATTAATGCCAATCACATATTTCTGGATGCAGTATTTTAAAAACTTTAAATGTTATTTTTTAAAAGAATAAATATTTGAAATATTTTGTAGATATTTTGTGGGACCAGAGACTATAGCAGGTGTTCATTTTATACAAACATTCCCGAAACACAGCATCTGGTTCTCAATCCGTCTCCAAATTCCCACTTTTTCCCGCCCTCAGCCTTGCAGGGAAATTTCACAGGGACCTTAAAAACATTTCTCCTTGCCCTCACGCTTGTTTCCGAGTCGAATAAAGCTGTTGACGTTTCAGTGAATAAAGGTGTTTTTGAAACGAGGCTGCGTGTACTTTCCTAGTGCTGCTGGCGGCAGATGTGAGCACATCGCTTGTGCAGGACATGTAGCCCCATCGCTTTACGCGTTTCCATGGCAGCCAAAACATGGATATAAACTCTCAGATGGAGCCTCTGGAAGTCCTGCAATCACATTCAGAGAATAACCTGCCATCACACTGGGGAATTTCATGCCATTTCAATACCGATTTATTCATGCTGGTCTCATAGCTTACATTTTATATAGACTGTATATTTAACGAAAGAAAGAGCAGAGTATCACTGACACACCAGGGTAAATGAACAGCCTACAGTAAGGTCATAAAAATGTGAAATACGGGGGGGCAGCAGATGTCCTAATCCAAACTCATGTCCTCCTCGTCGTCATCCTTGTCTTTGGGGTCTCCACCCTCGGTGTCCGTCTTTGCGTCCCCCCCCTCCATGGCCTTTGCAAACGCCTCCACATCTAACAGGATAGAGGTTTTCGTGCTTAATACCCAGATTAAACCCACCAGTAAATCTTACCCACCACCAGAGGTGGCAATTTCTGGTCCAGGAAGTAAAAATCCAGGCCATGACTTAATTTCAACCAACCAGCTGTGCATGAAGAGTCACAGAGTACTAATCTGGTGGGTTAAAAGTAAATCCTGGTCTGGATTTTTACTCTCTGGACCTGAAATTGCCACCTCCGCCCACTAGTATGGTAAGTGTCATGGGAGCGCCCTGGTCAGTGGAGGGAGCCCCACAGCCATACCTCCCTTGTTGGCTGCGTCCACGGCCTCTGTGGGCAGCCCAAACTGGTTCATGAGCGGCCCCAGCTGCCCGGAGGCCAGTGCGCTGCTGAACATGCTCATCGCCTGCGGGGGGAGAGGACATCGCGCACCCATGGGATTACTGCTACGAAAGCAGCAGGACCCCCCCCCCAAAGGGGTGCTATGTCGTTTCTGGGACCCACCCCCTTAGTGTAATGACTGCTTGTGGCCAACAGAGGGCGCCATGGCGTACCTGCTGGAACTGTGGGGAGGTGAGTGTGTTCTGGATCTCCTCGGCGCTCTGGGGCAGGGACTCCCCCGAGGGCAGGTACGGCAGGAGGCGCTGCTGCACCTCGGCGTTGGCCAGGATGGGAGCCATCACCTCGGGGGTCAGCACACTGGCCAGGTCCACTGGGGGTGCACAAATCACACCATCAGGGTCCTAAGCTAATGTCATGAATATAAATTTTTTTTCATGGGTGGGTGGGGGGGCTCATAGAGGACAGATGGGCTGAGAGCTTTAGTTAACTGTACCATGCCCCCCCCCACACACACACACAGCGCCATCCCAGTTAGCATCCTGGCCTTTTGACCTTTAACCCCAAGGCCCTACGTCATCCATGATACCCAAGCTCCTGCCTATGCTATAGACACTAACACCTCCCCCTCACCAGGGTCCGGACTCCTTCCTTTACCCGCTATACAGCACCCCCTCCTCACCTCCTTGGACCCCGGAAGCCGCTGCTGGCACGTTCATGGTGGCCAGGATGTTCTGCAGGTCACTGAGCTGGATGGGCTGGGCGGGGCTGGCGGCCGAAGGCGCCGGCGGGGGGGTGGGTGTCGCCGGGTTGGTGGGCGTCACGGCCGGGGAGGAACTGATGGTGGCTGCTGGGGTGATGGGGGTGGTGGGGGCTGGGACCGAGGTGATGCGGGGGGCCGAGAAGGTGGAGGAGGGGGTGACGGCAGCGGATTGGCTACGGGAACTGGGGGGAGGGAAGAGGGGTGAATTTGGAAAAACGCACGAAATGATGAAGGTACCGTCAATAGCGAGTAGATTCACTTTCATTACAGATTCATCTGGACTGAGCCCCCCCCCCCCCCCCCCAGACAGCCAAACGTCAACAAGACAGCAATGTGTACAAGACTCCCCATAATCAATGCGCTTCCGATTTCAGTGACATTAATAAACATAGCCACAAGGGGGTGCCATGTCTCACCTAGAAGATGAGCCGCTGCCTGCAGGTCCTCCGCTGCCAAGCAGACTGGCGAGACCCGGACCTGCCAGGGCGCCCAGGCCTCCTGAAAGCACAGAGTGGGGAAAATTACCTCCACCGTCCCCCTGGGGGGCTTCAAGAGCACCTCCCATTCTTATTCAAGACCATAATGGTATTTAAAACCTCAGAAATACTCACCAAGGCCTCCAAGCCCAGTTGGTCCAATCAACTGCATGAGCTGGTTATGACTCATGTTACCCAGAAGGCTTTGCAGGCCACCCTCACCTGTAGTTCGGAGGAAACGTCAAACTCCGTTATTCTTATCGTCATACATTCAGAAGTTCCACTAATGCAAGAATTTCTAAATAACTACATCATTCCAACAGTGAAATCTATTCATCCATCCATCAATCCAACGCCCAACCAATGCAGGGTTGACTACCTCAGCCAGCAGAAGGCACAGTTCAGAGATACCAATTATCACTGTGTGCCTTTGGCTATGAGAGAAAGAACAGAGTCCTGATATCAGACCCACACACCATGGGGACATCATGCACATTCGCGGAGCAGAAGCAGGATGCAAATCTCAAATCCTGCACGTGTGAAGCAGTAGCACTACCCAAAGAGTCACCAAACCCCCACCCCAAATAAAAGGGTGTCCACATTTACTGTGTTTAAAAGTTGCTCTGATCATAATTAAGAAGGTTCCGAAATAGCCCAGCTCAGGGTGTCTTGCAAGAGACGATGGGATTTTAACCGGGGTGCCCCTCCCTGGAGAAGCGTGCAGGCCAGGGCGGCCCCTCACCTCCGAGAGCGGAGAGCTCGTGGCCCCCGCTGCCCCCACTGCCCAGTGCGCCTGGCATGGGCGGGTTGTTCAGGTACTCGTTCACCTTGCGCGAGTGCTCCTCGTCCTTGTCCGTTTTGGGCTCCTGTGGGAGGGAAAAATCGGGGCTGTGAAGACACTCCAAGCGGTCGTCCCGGCACCTCAACGACTCGCTATATGATCCCGCCTTTTCAACCCAGGGAAAGTGAACGTGAACTGAAGTTCTGAGTCCCCTTCCCGAATCAGGCCTGAACAGGAGAGGCCCTGTACCTGCATCCAGAAGAAGAGCCTTTTGGTGCTGGCTTTGAACTTCAGCACGTACACACGGCCCGTGGTGCACTGGTTGACCCTCTTGAACTCACAGTCTTCGGGAAAAATGATCAGATCCTGCAAAAGGAGGAGTAGATCATCGAAGGTTGCAGAGACCCTGAATTCCCCTGGGATCAGTCAAAGATTATGTTCCCTTAAATGAATAAAACTAACATCGTCAGACCCAGCCTTGACACGCAAGCGATTCCTCTCCACCCCATTGAAACATCACACATACCAGCTCGGCTGTAAACCCGGACCATGTACTGATAAAAAAAAAAAAAAACACTGGAAAAACAATGCCTTTAGAAGCCTTCCTGAGACACTAAACCGCAAAGTTTACACATACGAACGTGGTCGTCATTTCCAGTGCCTGACTCGAAAAGTCACGGGCAGCTTCAACATCTCCACAATAAGGAAGACGTTTAAGTTAATATTTAGTGTAGTGTCTGTTTATTTCCAACAGGGGGACCCAAACCTCTGAGGCTCCTCACAAATGTGAGATTTGAGGGACGATAACCATCACCACGAATTACATAACCGTATTTCCTAAATGTTTAACCGGGACAGGCTCACGGAGAGCCCACAGTCAGGTGGCACGTGGAAGGGGACACCCCGGATGGGATGCCAGCCCAGTACAGCTGCTAAACACAGCAGGACCCCCCCCCAGATTACTCGACAGATGGTATACAGAGCTGAGACAGAGCAATAAGCGGCTAGGAGGCTGTGCCTTGATTGGAAGGTCGACAGTTCAAATCACAGGGACAGAGTGATTTCCCCACTGGGCTCCTGAGCAAGGCCGCTAACCCCCAAATGCATCAGGGACTGTCTGACTGCTTTCTCAAAAGAAAAAACGTTGCTGTGGATAACAGCATCTGGCAAATAAATTAACGTAAATAAATGCTCTTTGAAAGAACAATGGGAAGCTTCCCCTTCGGCTTTCATGAAGCAGCGAGGAATCGTCTCTGATGTGGCTTTAACAGCTGACATACTGCCAGCATTAAAATAAAGATATCCGCTAAAATAAGGCCACTAAGGAGGTTCCAAATGCCTGCCGTTTTAGTGATCAAAAGCCAAGTAATACCCATCCATCTCCTACAAGCAGTCACACGATACAGGGCGACAGGGAGCCTGGGGTCTCCGCAGGCAGGGGTCACCCCCAACACAGCATGGGGCCATTAGGATCCCTGCTGAAATATCCCAGAAAGCGGATTTCAGTTTAATACCAACCTTAATACCAACATCGCAGTGCAGTTAGCTTTATATACAGTTTTCTGGCTGTAATATCTTTCACTGCAATATTTTGCAGTTTGTGTGCACTTCATGTTCATTAGTCCAGCTCTCTTGCCTAACGTCACTGGTGGTGAATGGACAAGTTTATTATATGAAAGTTACATGGTGTGCATTGTCCCGCATAGTTTAATGCTTAAAGCACACCTTACAGGACATGTCTATCATTTAGGTTTATACTTATTAATCCATAAATAAATTCTATCGTTTGCACTTCACACGGACTCCGTGCGGTTATTAATGGTAACGGAGACGTACTGTGCGATTTCGCAATGTCCATCCCACTTTTGTACGAGTCCGTTTTCTCCCAACCATCAATTTCGTTTTCCCTCCATGTCTTTTCCAGAGCTCAATACTCTCTGCAACAGGTTGCCAGATAGCATGAAGAGTTTCCGAGGAAATGATTTGACAAAACCCACCCAATCTGGCAACACTGCTTTGGATCGATCCACGCTTTAATCACGTGATGAAGCAGCAGGAAAGGCAGACGCATGTCAGCTGCGCACGTAATTAAAAGCCACTTTTCTTGCCTTTTTGGTTCATATTTAATTTTTTCTTGGATTGCGAGACGCAGTCGGCACTGGAATGAAAAAAACAGTCGCAAAACAAATAATCAAGGCGCAGTGACGATCAGGCATGGAGCCCTGCATACTCTATGTTTGCGTAAAGCACACCGGGCTGCTTGGCTTGTCTGCGCCACACGTCCGTCTCAGTGGAGCCTCACTCACGTTAGTGCCTTTGTCACCATGGAAGCTCGTGTTTCTCTCTGTAACTGCTAAACATGTCAGTGGTGTTAATTTTGCATTTTAACAATGACTCCAAAACGCAGTGCTCTCAGCACGTACAGCAGTAACTTTGTACATACAGGGGCACAATTTAGATGATTTGTATATCATATAAAAAGGCCTTGATAGGAAATGACGAAGTAATTTAACACGCAAAGTGTACAGCGCAATATTGTGTGTTTAGACACTGGTAATAGAATTTTATGTTATTGTTCAGGTCAGCAGACTGTTATGGGTAGAGGCTGGGGGGGGCAAGTATTATTGGTGAACTGTCACATTCTCGGGGATCTGCTGACCCCAACCCCTACGAATGTGAAGGGGATACTGTATCGAGTCCTGAGGCATCTCTCCATCAATACAAAAACCTAGGTATGCAAATTAGGACAAGTATTCATCAGCATGCGAGGTCGTTGATTAACACCATGCTGCACCAAAAAGAAAAGGGGGGGGCGACCAACTAAGAAAGCTGGTAGCAGCAGTGCACCCACCAGGAAAGCTGGTCTAGAGGCCTGTTCAGGGACCCCGATTAGCCAAAGCCCATCATGAGAATAACCAGGGACATTTCTTTGGTTTTTCAAATGACTCTCCTGGGCCAGTGGGAGAGAGACTAGCAGGGTCACATGGGCGAGCTGGGGTGACCTCGCACATTACCGTGGCATGGACCAATAGGAGAGAAGCTACCAGGGTCACATGGGCTGCCTGGGGTAACCTTGCACAATATGGGCTGGATTGACAGCCACAGGCAAACACGCATCACATCCTTATACCTGACTGACTCTGAGCTGGCTGGGTCAGGCTTGTGCTGGTATTTTAAATTTGCTGGTGTTGTTTTACACGATAGTTTTCATAGTATTGGAATACTGTTGTGCATGTTATTCTTAAAGGACCTTTGTCCCCATTTTGTTAGCAGAAATAAGGTCTCTTTGTTTAAAACTAGCCATCTCTGAGCCTCTCCCCACTACATTCCACACCACAGACTGTGTCTGTCTACCATACAGAGCCTCAATTTGCCTTTGGTGCCTGTAGAACACACAGTGCACTCTTGTGCCTCATATTTCCCCGTGGAGGTATTTAGATCTGCAGTGTGTACAGTGGAGGGGTTTACCAGGACTCGAGCCATGCATCTGTGTGCTTCCCAAAGGTCTGGGATCTCACTAGGCTTGGAGGCAGACAAAGTAATAAACCCACCTCTGAGCATGTGAATACGTGATTAATTATAACCACCGAAACACCATCCAGGGCTTCAGACTAACTCTTTGCACTGGCTGCACTGGTGCGCCTAACTGATTCATTTAGTTGCACTGCCACGAAACACAGATGTGTTTCTTTGAGACATCGTGTTTTTTTAGCGTTTCAATTAGGAATGTTGGTGGTCTGACAACAAAAGCACTGTTAACGGCCATGCTTTGGGCAAATTCTTTGCAGGTGGCCATTTTATCGTACCTAAGCCATGGAAACTGGGCTAGCCAGTCTTTCCGGAATATATATTTTTTTGGCCTTTTTTTTGTTCACCTGGCTCTGGCTCTGAGCCTGATGCTATCTCCAATGCTTGGCCAGGGTTACTGTTTGGCATCTTACCATCGATAGGGGAGACGGGATGGATTAACGGTTACCGCTGCTGAGGGTACAAGGTCTAGGCTGGAACTTTCAAATCTGGGGATGCTGATATGTGTAATGGGCTGCACAGCATTTCTCTTAACGAAAAAACTATCAGTACTTTTCTTCATCTTGAGATACCAGTTACCTGTGTTTTAATTTGTTGCTCCAGGATGAGTAGCCTACAGGTGGTGATTTCAAGCACGGTATCAGTGTAGAAGAATCTCAGGGTCAGAGCCAATCAGAGGTGAAGACCCGCTCCTTCTCTGCCTTTGATTGGCTCTGACCTTAATGTTCTTCTTCCAAGAAAAAGCAGACCTGCAAAATGTTAAGTGCACTAGTGCCACCAAAGGAAAAAAAACAGCCCCCTTTCCAGACTGAGGGCACTTACAGATTTAAGCAGGGCTACTTACATCCTCCACGTTCCCGGAAGTCCGGTCTTTCCAGCAGAAGTGGATGAGGGAGTCGTCAGTCTGCTGGATGTAGACCAGCCCCTTGCGCTTGTCAGGGGTCACCGTGCTGCCTTTGAGGGACATCTTCCCAGCCCTAAACTCCACCAAGTTCTTGCTGGAAGAACCGCGGGAGCCTGACACCAGACTTGGGAAGAGCGCTCCAGACGACATGCCGGTGAAAGCCTATGACTGAGAATACGAACACGTCAGACGCTCCGCAAAGACCCAGTTCATAAGCTCATCATTACAGCCACGTCATTAAACAACTAACGTCGTTCTACAGAAGCTGCGGTTGGTGTAAGCGGCAGCACACCGCGAATAACCCCACACACGCGGCCCCATGAGCTTTCCCAGTCGCTAAAGTGCGTTTTACCGTGCTAACCTCCACATTTCCTCCTCGAAATGAGTCTTTCCCTCCCCAGAAAACAACACCGCTGTTCCCCAACCGCCTCCGGGATAAACAACCCCGCGCTGCCTAAACATTGTTAGCCAACAGCTACCTGACTAGCTAGCCGACGGTTAAATAGCATCGGTTAGCAAACTAAGCTGAACGTTTAACCAGAAAACGTGAGTGGAAAATAGCATACTCTAGCCACGTCTACATAAGGCCTCGATACAATAGATATATTCTGAGAAATAGTGTAACTTTGCGGCGTTACCTTCGTTCCGATGATAAATGAGATGCTCTGGTTCTGAGCAGTTGTCTACCGGAGGAACAAGACCGTGCACTTCCGCAAATCGGACGGAGGCTTCGGATTGATCAGAACGTTAAGATCTCTGGCCTTCGATTGGTCCAATGGACTGTCAATCATACCGCCTGCGAGGCGCTACCACTAACCCACCTGGAATTGAATTTGCTGTGTCATACAACAGCCTCTGCGCAACCCGTGTGTTCTGCAATGTTTAAAATAATTGGTCGAAAGTGCAAACGAAGCGTTAGAAACACGAAAGTCGTACTGTTGTCCTGAAAAACATTCTCAGTATTTATTAATTTAACTTTACTTTCATGTTTCACAGTTGCGCAACATCTGCGCATATGGGTTGATCAGACGCACAGTTGTTACGCTCCGAGTAGGGTTCCTTGACTTAGTGTTATGCAGATTCTCTAAAGCAGGGGTAGGGAACCTGATCAGCCAATAATAAAGCTGCGATTCTCAACTCCAGTCATTGGAATCCACTGTTATTGGCTGATTGAGAGGCCATCCCAAAAACCTGCACCCCACCGGATCAGGTTCCCTACCCCTGCTCTAAAGGGTAGTATCATCGTTCAGCATAAAACAGTTCAGGAAATGAAAAAGACTTGTTCACTAGTTGTTTATTTTAAATAATAAAAAAAAGAACAAACTTAAACTGGTTAAAATTTTATTTCTATATTTTTTTACATTAAATCAGCAAGTAACCTAATGAATATAGTTAAGTACTGAACATTTTCACAGGTCATGACACTTTCCACAGCGCCAACCCCAAGTTTAATAATTTAAAATATTAAAAATAAACCAGTTGCACAAAATATTTTATTACTGCAAACACCCTTTGCAGTGTTTGTAAATAAACAAATGTTTTACATTGCCAGTTGCATGATGTAGTTGGGACTGTAGATTAACAATCGAAAAGAAATACACAAAAAACACAAAGTAAAATAAAAACTATCATTTAATGGTGTTACATTAGTGATTTTTTTTTATATTGCTAGTTTACAAATTACCAAATGTACAGACAGACAGTAATGAAGTGTAGAAACGACCAGCAGCAGAGCAACGTTTTATATTTTCTGTACAATCATGGTGAAAATATGTAGACACCTGTACAGTTAGTTCACCTGTTTTAACATGTAGATAACAATCAGGCATAAGTGATGTGCAACAGATTAGCAAAGCAGAACTTTTCCCCCATAAATCAATGGGTTTTTGAAACATTTAATGTCAAAATAAAATGTATTTCATGAAATCTCTCATTATTCGATTACTGAAAATGAGGTCAAAAGCAACACGACATGCTTAAAAGGAGTGAGAAATGTCTCCTTAACCCCAAAATCCCGAAGATATTTTTCAGGATATGGTGAACTCTTCCCATCCTGACACTCTGAAAATAACGATGGATATGTACATTCAACACACAGGCGTTTATCTATCTAATCGTGACATCCACTTACACCTGCAGTGAGGGGGAATCTCAACCTTTTATGTAGTTTTTAAATTGTATACAGCTGACACACACACACACACACACACACACACACCCAAAGACATTGTTGTTTGCATAGATTTGAGAGTTTTAGACCATGTGAAATTTTAAGTATTATGACGAGGCAGGTCTCGCGTATAGGATAAGGTACACTGTCAGTGATTAATGCCTAATGTGGAAGACTACATCACTTTTTGAAGCTGTTCTACTGAAACTGGCTAATTTAGCTGAAATATTTCCTGTAACGTAGTAAGTGAAAATATGCATCTGAATTCATAACGCAAACTAGACCGGAGAACAGTGACCCCACTGATCATCTGCCTGTAATCCATCATGTATGTGCATGCTAATGTTCACGATGATAAGCTGCCGTGTTTCCCAGGACATGTCAAAGCTTAAAGGACATTGGGGGGGGGGGGGGGGGGGGTGGGTTGCTGACCACATTCTAACAGTGCTTAGGTTCACAGACTCCAAAAAAGACACTTTTTAAATATATATATATTTTTTATATAATGATTATTGAATTTGGAAACTATTTACGAGGTGGGGGCACACTTTCTGAGCTGAGAAAAATCATCCAACACTAAAATGCACTCAAGAATCAAACACAAAAACCACTCAGCTTGATACTTTCCACACGATGCACGTCCTGGCAATCTTTCTCGTACACATCTTACTATGGTAATGGTGGTAAATATTACAATCCACTTAGGGTGAGTTTAGAAACTGGGAAAACAGGGTACTAAGCAGCTGCCGTACTGTGTCACTTAAAATGTGTTCAATACGCATGCAGGAAAACAGGAGTTAAAACCCATAATTACAATGTTTCACTGAATTCACATTAAATCAGCCAGGTTACACAGTCACTGCTGTCCTGTACATACGAGGCTCAACTGTCAGGATTGTGTGAAGATGCTATAACTGCGGGATTAAGACAGAACGAGGAATACTGATAGAAAAGAGACCAGCAGCTCATTCTCCTGTCTACCACTGATATTCAGATGTTAATATTAGGTTTTGGCAAAGGGCCTTTCGCGATTAAAAATGTGAAAAGCTTTAACATTTGTTTTTGCAAAGTCCTCCAAATAATGGATTACAATACAGGGACATCTTCGTACAGGTTCCTTTATCACTAGCTATTCTTCATGTTCACTGCTCACATGCATCAGTCAGCCCATTGGTCAATCCTATTTCAAAACATCCCTCAGCGGGCCAACCAGCAGCCTACTCTTTGAGACAAGCAGAGGATCAAAGCACAATATTCCGGTGCTCTTATAAATAATGCAAATGACTGAAACAATGTTTCAGGCTCATTTTAACATTTTAGTACAAAAATAAGTGTTAATCTTTATACTAAAATTAAATGTGTACCTGAAGATCCGAATACTCTGTTAAAGCTGAGGTGGGAGAGATCGAACAATTTCGGTGGTCTGTACCATTGGAAGTTAATATGTATTAATTCAAGCCTCATGTGAATCTGCTAAGGGATAGCAAATGATGTTCATATTGTACTGAGATGAATCCTAAGCTATCAGTTTGAAACACACAGACGCAAAAGGTAGCGACAACAAAAATACAAGGTGTTGCAGTGTTTATACTGCGCCTATTCAACAGCAAACAGTCCATCCAGAATGCCAGGTGATTTAGGTATCAGCGCATACAGGGACATATTGATTAATGAAACGGTAAATACCTATTAATCATCTAACTCTAGACACCTAGAAAATTGTGCCTTATTTTAGGACTGTCAGGTTAAGGTCTCAAACAAAAGTGTGCATATTAACCTTTCCCAATAGCTGAGAAACACCATTTAAAACTTTGATTACATTTTTTTTTTATTTGTCAGAAGCCCCTATCTACATAGCTTAACATTTACACATTACCAGTTTATACAGCTATACGTTTAAATGACCGTAAAGCACCTTGCTCCATGGTTCAGCATCCATGTCCTGCCACTAGTACAAACTTTGACCGTGCAAAGCCATTCCACGTTCCTTAACCAACTTTCCTGCCTTGATTATTTCCATTCTGCCATTTCATTCCCAATAATGACACTGAGGTTAGCAAAATATATTCCACATACAAAATAAAGCCTCACATTTCATAACTGAGACATATTGGACGACTCGTCTCCAAATACATTTCTACAGTCGAGCGATGGTTTAAATCCCTGATTTTTACGTTGTTGTGACGGGTTCAGGCAGAACCGGCTACGTATATGCAGGGGTATTCATATGGATGTTGGAAATTGTGCCGAATAAAAAACAAAAGGAACAGATGCATCTAAGGATTTTCAGAGTTCCCACTGGAGACATTGTGAAGATTTTGTGAAGGGACGTGGGGAGGCATGGCCCCGCCCCCATACCATCAGTAGATATTAGGACAGTCAGTGTAGTTCCTATCAAAGTACCCCCCAGTGTAGATCCAATCCTGGGTTCCCACATATGGATTTGTGCCTGACTGGAACCACCTGGAATAGAGTAAAGCAACATCTTACTGAAGTGTTGCAGAAACTTGTAGAATGTTTTTCACTTCTGTACTGGTGATGTCATTTCCTGTACAAGCTGATTTCTGTTCAGGGTTTTTCCTTCTCCATTGCAGAGCATCATTTGGATGTGTCCACAAGGAGAACACCCGCCCCACCCCGGCTCACCGCGTGGACCAGTCCTGCTCATCCTTGGCCCGCTCCTTGCGAGCCTCCCGCTGCTTCTCCTCCAGCCTCTCCTTCTCCTTGCTGGCCAGATCTGCAAAGAAAAGCAACACGCTTCATGGGGGGTCTGATAGCTCCACTGGCAGCACAGAATGACGAGACAAATGAAGTGGTTGATTCACCAGACAAAATGTATTTTAATGTATAACAAGGGATGAATCGATTAACAGTTATCTCCTGGACCAGCAAGAATAGGTACAGATGGATCAGGCGAAAAGGGAGCCGGTACCCATGTCTCCGGTCTCCATGGCCCGGATGTCGGGCCGCAGACGGCAGTCTGTGGGGGCCAGCACGGCCTCCATGCCCGGCTCCAGTTCATTCAGGGTGACAGCGAAGTTAGTGAAATTATACATCTGTTAGGAGGAAAACAAAAGGAAGACGAGAGCATGATGTTACGGCACTCGATGCCAGCATTTAAAAACGGACACGGAGGGCACTTTCTGCTGGAGGTGGAACTCCTTGCCCCACGTCACCGGCTGCATCACCTCCGCAGAGTGAGCGGGTCGGGACGATATCCTCCAGAGCAGTGTGCTGCCCGGGATGACCGCCACGGTCTCCTGCACGTCCGGCATCTCGTCGGCGTCCTCGTTCTCGGCTCCTGTGACCTCCTCCTGCGGGAACGGCAGCAGAGCGTCAGCGGGGCACACCCGCCTCCACCGGCAAAGGAATCAAGTTGATCTGGAAAATTCAGACCGCTGTGCAGAATAAATCATACTGCATATCACACGCTACCATAATAAAGGACTGCCGGGGGGTGCAGTAATGACTAAAGCAGCATAGTGTACAATTCAGCACCGGAAGGCAAACAGCACTCACACGACTGGGGCTATCTATCAAACCTGCAGTGACAACCTGCTCCATCCTACCACAGAGTAAACACTTCATAACAGCAATAAAAAAAAAAGAATTCACAAATCTGCTGAGCAAACTAAAAATCAGCCTTCGGTAAATGAACGGATACGGAGACAGAATGGAGTAGGGTTACTATGCCTCAGACCGAACTCTCCAGCAGGAGGCAGAGCCGGGCTCCCGGAGGCGTAGTTTGCCATACCTGCTTCTGCTTCTTAATGTCTCCCTTCCTCTCGGCCTTCTTGTACGCCTCGAACGCCTGTGGGTCAACACTCCACAGACACTCCGTCCACTTGCCGTAGATTACACAGCGTTTCTTTTTACTGGGAGGAAGAGGCGCTACGTGACTGACACGAACTCCTTTGACCTTTTACAAATGTACTTCACTGCTAGATGGATAAATGTATCCAGATTGGCACTGTTAAACACGATATATATATATATATATATAAAATAAAGAAATTAATTGTGTAATATGGGGGGGGGGGGGGGGGGGGGCAGAGTCTCACCTCTTGTCCTGGATGTAGCCCTCCACTCTGTGTAGCTCCTTGCCAAACATGCCACAGGGTTTGAAGTTCAGCACACACTTCTCACCAGTACTGTCCCGGGGAGGAGAGACAGGCAGAGAAAGGTTAAACTCCCCTGCAGGGCTGAGGTAAAGGGGCATCCAAAAGCCCTTAACAAGCAGGCATTAACGCGGTTCGCGTCTCATCTGAGCAAGGCCGCCACGCCCCTGGGAGAAGCGCGTCGTCAAACCGCACCTTCAAGTACAAGCTCAATAACCAGTGACCTCAGCTCACGTTGCACAAGATCAAACATCAGGAGAGTCGTGACGCAGGCGCCAGGGTTGGGGGCGAGAAACGCGACTTGCAGCGATCAGTCAGCGGCAGATAAGTGGCGGAGGCAATACCCAGTGGGGGCGTGTCCCAGAGAGCGAGACCTGCTCACCTGTGATTGACGATCTCCACAGTGCCGTACTGCTCTATCCAGAGTTTGCCTAATATGACGTTATGTACACAGCAGAAAGGGTTTGTCCACGTGTAGGCCTCTTTATGCCTGAAAAACACGTACACACACCACAATGACTATTATCTGCCTCCACCCATCCTTTATGATTAGAAAACTTCAGCAGGAAGGCAATGCACACAAACGATTGCACATATAACATATACAGTATATGAACGTTACTGTTCTCACTATCAAGTTATTGTTCTGTATCGTTATACAGTATTTATCTCATTGCACTTATGCAAATGACAAAACTTGAGTCCTTGACCATAAGTAAATATATTAGGTGAGGTTTTACTTAATCAGTTTGAGGTTCTGGGATTGGTCTTTCCCTCAAACCGGGGGGGGGGGGGGGGGTGGCGCAGTCTCACCTGAGCAGCTCCAGTGTGATGGTCCCCCGTGGCTCCGCCTCTACACTCTTGCCCCAGAACTTGAGTTTGGGGTAAATGGAGCCGTGGAACACGAAGTCGCCAGTGAGACTCTCGGCAAAGAAGGCGCTGATCGGGGGGTGGTGGCTCACCTGCTCCGAGATTAACCTGAAGCCCTGCTCCTCCCTGGGGGGGTGGGGGGCACGGTGTTAGATTCGTGTCTTATTTCAGGAGAAAGTCCCAACCTCCTACCTGTTTCTAACACACTCACATACACAAAGCTATCCACTGACCGCTTTAAAGCACAGGGAAGTCAGACTGACAAAGAGGGAGCATGTTTAACTTCACATTCAGTGCACGGTAACATGGTAACAGGGTGCCCTCACCGCGTCAGCTCGTAGGTCTCTCCCAGCAGTGGGTTGAAAGGTTTTCCAGTTCGGTCCCACTGGGACGCCACGGCAGAAACGGCAAAGGCGGCAACAGCCTACGGGACACGGCGACATGAAGCGCATGGCCACATCCCCCCACCCAATCTGCACTCTCTCTGACACACGGGAGTTAAATCCCTCCATATGCCACCTGGTACAACGTCAGCTGGCCCAGTTATTTGGACAGAAGCCTGGCTTTACTTCACATTCACCTACATTTACCTCAGTCTTCTTACTCGAGCATTAGCAGTGCTGCTCTTTAAATTCAAGGTTCATATCTGAATGGAGAAGTCAGGAGGATCTCACCTGCATGCGGTCGAGCGAGTCAGACAAGGAGCCTGCCTTGTGAATGAGGTATGTATGCTCCATGTACTCAGTGATGCGCTGCAGGAAGCTCAGGGGCTCGTTAAACACTATGGGCATGGTGATCTTGGACAGCTCCTGTGGCAGCCAGAAACAAGAGGATTTAGTCACACTGCTAAAGAGGTAAGCTATACATAAATAATAATAATAGTCCTTTATTGGCCTTTGCACATGTACGTGTATAGGTACATAGGGATTTGTCTCCATCTACCCCATCTTGCTCTCCCTAACTCGGGGGGCACAGCGCAGGGTCAACCATCGCTTGGCGTCCCTGGAGCTGAGGATTAAAGGCCTTGCTCAACGGCCCATGGACATGTGACTGTTCTGCTGAGGCCAGGCCTTAAACCGACGACCTTCTGATCACAGAGACTTCACCTTAGACCTCCCCCAGACTAAATATATATATAGTGTGTGGCTCAGCAGGTTAAGATGCTGAGCCTGTGATCAGACGGTCACTGGTTCAAAATCCAGTGTGATTTTGCTATCGGGCCCTAAAGCAAGGCCTTTTACTGACCCAAACTACTCCAACGATTGTCTAACCCTACACTTTCAAAAATGTACATTACTTTGCGTCTGGCAAATGAATAAATGTATCTAGACAGGCATTGTTAAACACATACAGATATATACGTTACTGGTTGCACAGCTTTGGGGGGCAGGGGATTATGCAGACATACTAGGGTTTAGGTTTACCTTGAAAACTCAGTTTCCGTGACAGCTTTTACACAGTAACACACTGACGTTACGTGCCATGGTGCTTCCAACATCTCATTAACTTGGTACAGTACAACTCCTTCACTTTAACTTAGTAGTGAATTTAATGTAATCTTGCACGATGATCTCACAGTGACCCATCAAAGTAAGTGACAGCCCAATAATACATGTGAAAACTATTACAGAAGTCCAAGAATACTACAGATTAGGTTTGTAATGAGGTCGAAGCTGTTTTTAGGCATTTTTCATTTCTGTATGAGGCAGTTCACTGACTTTAAAAATGCCACAATTATCTCACTGTCATATGACACAGACGTGTGCACTCTCAATGATTATCACCTGGGGGGCATTCACTCCCACAGTAGCGAGGAACGTGGAGAGGCTAGGAAATATCAAGAGCATCAACCCAGTTTGCATATGGTCATAGCAGCCTGATAGAGGATGCTGCATCTCTCGCTCTGCTCGCCACCCAGGACGATAAAATGCTGCCATCCAAGGTGGCAGCTGGGTGTTTAACACTGTAACTGTGTCCAGACTGACCTCCACATGAACCCTCAACACTACCACTCCCACAGCAGAATGCTGAGCCCACTGCCACTGTCACAGTTCACTCCAACTCCGAAATTTGCTGATGAGGATCAGGCCTGACCCTGTCAATTGCACTTAACACAACCCATGGGGAGGAAGTTGGCTTCTTGACCAAGAGGTGCTGCAAAAACCTCAAACGTCAGCGTGACAAAGGAACTGCTCATTCAGAGGGAAGAAGCCTGCACATCAGCACATGCTCCCGTCTACATCAGCGGAGATGCTATGTTCAGGGTCTCTGGGAGTCAATATCACCCACAACATCTCTTGGTCACACCATGCCTTAAGTTACCAGGAAAGCCCACCAGCATCTTCCCTTTCTTAGATGTTGGGGAAAGGTACCTCTTAAAAAGCCCTGATAAGTACTTATGCTCTTCAACAACACCAGGCTAACACCAGGCTGTTCAAACTATCTTAAGGTTAAAACCAGGAGGATTTGCACCTAGTGTCCTATAGCGTGACGTGGCCAGAAAACCAACTAAGCACTTCATTTTCTGCCTACGTGACACCCTCAAGAGTACCAGAAAACTTAAGGAGTCACTAATTATTAGCAAACAAGGTACTGTAGGTATCAAAAGCCAACCACACACCAAGTCCTAGTTTCATTAACACACGCAACGCAAACACTCACTCACTCGCACACTGTTCCCCGGGTTCTCCACCTCCAGAGCAGATCTTACACATGTAAATGCAAAGCGCTCATCTGTTACAGCGGCGTTACCTTCCGCTATTTATTATTCAACATCGGCTGCAGTATTTAGTGCCTACATTTGTTATTAAGGTGGGTGAGAAACGTACAAGAAGGAATGTCACACGTACACACCTAACAAGAATAACGTAGCTTCCCTTACCAGGCCGATGCATTTTTTCAGAATTCCCCAAATACTGAAGTCGTTACGAGAGAACATAGGTGCCGGCAAAGTCGTTCTGTTGGAAAGAAATACACCGTATTAGTTATTATAAGAAGGTTTATCCCTAAACTACATGCATTCATGTGTAAGTGTGTCGAATGTGGTTTCACTAATATTCACTGTGGGTGAAAAGCTTTGCTTGGGACTTTGGTCCAGTGAAACGTGGATGAGACCAGAACTGCATGGTGGACAGGCTTGTTTCTGTGGTCCAGAGAGGAGGGGATCTGCCCATACCTGTGCCTCTTGATTCCATTCTCTTGCAAAGGCGCGCCGTTGTCCTTGGGATGCCCGTCGAACACGATGGCATCCTTGAAGCTGGCCTCCGACGTGCCTTCGCAGGACTCATCGGAGTCCAAGCCTGCAGCGGGCAAACAAGACGGCCGTTGGCAGGAAGCCTCAGACATGCGCTCAGTCGTCGGCAAGTATCGTTACTGACAGCGATAAGCGAGTATCGCCCAGCTCCCGGGACACAAATACAAACACGGCTCCCCATGCAGTCAATTTCATGTACTGAGAAAACGTATCGTATCAAGGCAGCTGTTCACAGCTCGGCACACAGCTACCCAACATACTAATTACTTATCTATTCATAAATCATTAGGCTTAGACCAGCAATTAAAAAGCTGCTTAATGACAAGCAATAACCTTGATCAATCATTTCAAGATTTGTTTTCAGAGGCAACACGCTCCCCATTATAGACTTAATTACTGAGGGGGAAGAGGGCACTGCATTATTAAAGACAGCAGTCATGGAGGTAAACTGATCTGGCACTTTGATACTCTAATGTAACAAAAGAACCAATGAGGAGCTGATTAAAAAGGCACATATTATATTTTCCTCTCAGCCCTCGGTACTTGATGGCTTTTTAAAAACACACATGTCATCAGCATCTCCTCAAACACTGATCATACGCAGCACATCACAGCACCTAGGCCCTCCACTCCATTCCATCAACTCTAGGATAAAACGGGGCTGCTCACACCTGTATTTCAGGCCTATAAGCAAAAGTATTCACACCTGGTGTCCCTTAGGGTTAAGTGACACGAACGCCAGCTCAGCACTTCATGAATTGCACATATGGCACCCGCAAGAGTATCTGAAAAGTCAGTCGCTAATTATTAGCTAAATGCGGTTACACTTGTCGGATAACACTTATCGATGAACGGGGTCATATTCAGTAACACGCACATTAATAAAGAAATGGTTGAGGGATTTTTACTGAATATTTACCGGAAGCTTACCTTAGGGGTGAGGGGGGGGGAGAGAGAGAAGTGCGATAATTTAAGTGCTAGTTCACACCAGTGATTCGACAGCTCACCTGTAACGGCATCATAGAATTCGTCTTCATTGTTCATTTTCACTACTGCTGTTCCCCGATGGAGATTTCCCTAGTACATTGTCTTTCCTGTAGACAAGGGAGTATCTGTCACTCTTCAGGCTCCTCTGTCTCCAGAGCAGAGAGAAAGGCAGGGGGACGCTGAAAACAGGAATCCACACAAACTCCACATCAGTAGAGAGAAAATACAGGGCCAAACATACCAAGCAAAAGGAGTGCGTACTCAGTGAAAACACTACACTCCACACTCCACGCATGAGAAATGACATCTAATAATAACTGCTTACACTAAGAGCACAAGGTGGCACCGATCATCCCTCTGAACTCATTACCATAACAAACAAAAACAAAATGGTATGACCAGCTAAGTGTCTTCTACTTGTCCCCACCACTTGCTTTTGGGACACTGTTCTCAGAAGGTGCTCTAGGAAGGGGTCTAAGGGTGTGCGTTGACCCTTCAGGACAAATAGGCCATAGGCGATATTGAGAGGGCCATGCTGGATTGGCAGTGGAGAGCACTCTCACCCAGGGGACACATTAAATACACTCCGAAATCGAGTAGTGATTTCTGTCGACCTTCCAAAAAAGAAACACGATTATTTTTAGCATTTCACTGAACGCTTACATCTTGCGGCAAACCCATACGCAGGATGTTTCAGGGGCCAGGAGCTTCGATTTGACGCTCTGGATAAAGTTTCATCAGCTCATGTGCTGTATGAATGACCTTCACCATTCCGATTGATTCTTCACGGCACCACGAAACGAGTGGAGGGGAAGGGAGAGCGACTGGCATCCTTTGTCTATGCGGTTCTTCCCACCCAGCGCAGGCAGCTGCACGCATGTACTTTGGACTCAGCTGTACCCAGCCAAAGGCCTGACTCATCGCTGTCAGAAAGCCGGCTAACCCACACCCAGAGGCACAGCTCTGCGGCCCACCGGGGGAAAACATCTGGCCCCCTGCTGCTGCCAGGTCTCTTTGACAGCGAACGCCAACATCAGAAGTCCAATTCCAAATGCAAAACTTCAAACATTTTACACATTAGTATAGCAGGGGAAGGAAAAAAAACTGTGATAATTTGCATGATAAAAGGTAATTCATTTCAGTGCTGTCTCCACCCCTGAAGCAGTACCTGGAAATTGAACAACATACTCTCTCCCCAACTGATATCTTTCATCATATCTATCATTTTTCGGCCAAGAAGGATGCAGGTTTTAAAACATGACCCGGTGAGGCTTTGATAAACAGCACATAATTAGTGAAGAAAAATAACTACCTTAAGCAGTTCATCTACAGCCAATTATCTTTAAAATGACTTTTGTACTAATTTCTATATATAAGCACAAATTAGCCATTATCACCACAAATCTATTTCAGCTAAACATATCAGTCGCAATAAAAGGCCTACTTCGGTGCTTGTCCTGTTCAGATACAAACTTCCTTGTTCTGGGTAGTGATTGCATAAATGTCAAGGTTTCAGTAACTGGTCTGGCTTGTGTAAATCAGACCTGATGTACGACACCAGCAGCTTGCCATAACACCCTATTTAAATTCAGTCAGCTATCCAAAGCAGCTAACCCAGTACTACCCATTCAAACAGATAGATGTACTAACCACAGCATTTCAGGTAACAGAGCTTCTCTCAGTTATACCAGAATAAGATCAGTCCTGAGATGTGAACCAGCCACCGTCTGGTTAAAAGTGTACCCTTTACCAACTAAATGTATCACTTCAGTCCAAATTATGGCTGCACGATATCATATTATGATTATATGGCACGTATTGTGTTGTATTGTGTGTGCTGTGATGCCCAAAAGTTAGTAACC
Organism: Brienomyrus brachyistius; assembly: GCF_023856365.1. Lineage (NCBI taxonomy): Eukaryota > Metazoa > Chordata > Actinopteri > Osteoglossiformes > Mormyridae > Brienomyrus > Brienomyrus brachyistius. The sequence continues at coordinate 104,182 of NW_026042589.1, read as the reverse complement.
TGTATAAATTTGGTGTATCCCTATGTTTAATAAACGTGTCAGACTTCAAATTGCAAAAATACGGTCACACCACCTATGTCTTTTTGCTTTTTACAAACCACAATGTCTCCTCTTTTAAAAGAATTTATGGTTGTTGAGCTGTTCCTTTCTTCACCGCCACTTCAATGCACATCGCTTCCATGATATACCAAAACAGTAGCATGTGGCGTTCGCCACTAACTGAATTTAATAAACATAAGGATTCACTGAATTTCTACAAATTACTGACATTTGGACATCACAAAATGCATCTCTCTAATATTTCAGGTGTATTACTAATCTGCTTACCAAATTGTGGTCGTAAGTAAACATTCACATACTACCAAAAATCCAGCCTCCAGACAAATGTTTATGCCTGTCATCTAAAGCCCTGGTGATTATCATGCATGTGTCATATAATGGCGATTAAATTGCGACGCGCTATCCTGCAGCACTCATTCAAATATCTTGAAAACCACCACCAATAGACAGGAGACCAAAGCCAGAGAAACAACAGCTGCAGTTACCACTGAAAAGCCCAAAGCCAAATACCACCAAGCTTAAGGTATCTACCTCAATGTGGCTCGTGTTTGTTTTGAGAAATACATGCGAGTCACATGAAAGAAGCGAAGATGAGACCGCAGTAACACAAAGAATACCATAACATTCAACTGCAGCATGACTGTCACATGGAATAGAAGATGTACATTTTTTCCATTCTCACTCCTGTATTTTGGGAGATAACCAAAATATTTGAGTTCAATGAATCTTAAAGAAATCCAGGGGTACAACAGGTACTCCTTAGAGGGCTGAGTTGTCTTTTCTGTGCTCCTGTATTCTGCTTATGACTTGGTGTCACCTGATGATATATTGACTTCCCTACCGAGAAGGTTGATATGACTTTCAGATAATTACCTGTGCTTCTATAAGCCTCTGTTTAATAAAATAATTTCATTCATGTATAACATGATTTACTTTGTACAGTAAGCAAATTCTACAGTATTAAGCCACAATATTGGCAGACCTTTATATCATGACAAAACTTTTTATTTTATTTTATTTTCTCAAGTGCAAATGAGCCCAAAGACAACCACAAATGCAATCGAGGTTATTGTCGTCTTTACTCTGAACTAACCTTAAACACGACTGTAGGGGAATGAAACAGGAGTTCAGCACAGTCAGAGGAACAAAAAAAAAAAAAACTATAACATAAGTAGAGCATCACAAGCAAACGCTACATGATATCGACCACAAGATCATCTAATTACCAAGAATTTCAAACAACTTTGCACTTGCAAACTTAACGTTAACTTATAAGTAATAAAGAAGATGCGATAAGCGTGTGTGCGAGGCGTCCTGGCCACGCTCCATCACCTACGTGCTTTATGATAGGCATGAACCCGTGGTCACATCCAACTGGCTCGCTGTTTACTAAACAGGATCGCATTTACTGAGCTGAGTCACACTGAGCAATGGGCGAGTTAACAACAATGAGAGGAGACCCAAACACACCCAGGCGGCCCATTTAGAGATAATGGCAATCTATCAACATTCGCGCCTGCATGCTATCAGGTGTACTTTGACACACAATACTGTACACACAGAAGGCCCAGACAACAGTTGAGGCTGCTATACTGAAATGTAAGAGAAGCATCCTGCTTTTTTTAAATTAAAAAAAAAAACAAATCGAACAACCTACTCTGATCCGTTTATCTTTTTTAGAAATTAATTTTAAACATGCTACTTTACACACTTCCAGAAGACTTCTGTTTGATATTCCTGCCCATAAAATGCAATGTTCACCAACTCTCCAAACCTTCACACAGAAAAAGAATGTTGTTCAACAAATTCCTCAAAGTCTACTGAGGGATACCGAGGAGGCAGGCAAGGCAACTTATGAGCGGTGCCATTGCACGATTACACATCAGACTGCCATACTTCAGGCCATTGGAATGAGGGCCTTTCTATGAACAAAACTCGTGTTTGAGTACGAGTCACATCATACACAAAGTTAAAGTCAGCTTAAAAAAATAGTAGGGTGAAAATGCCAAGTAGTAAGGTGGTAATAGTATTTAACTCTACATGGGAATGTCAGGGAATCACAACTAACAACCTTCATTCAGGTTCCTTTCCATTATTCACTTCTATTAAGCAACCACAAAGGTAGCCATGCAGTACAGCAAAGGCAAAAACCGATACGTGTGCTCACAAGCAAATGCACTCTCTATCCCACATGGAATATTCCTCCTTAGGAATATCAACGATTTTGAAATGTTGTTAACAGGCTGGAGCTGCAGCAAGCAAAATCCCAGATGGATACACAGATAGATCACAGGACTTCTACGAATCCCAGTCCTGACTATGCACCTGACCTGCAGGCAACCTCCATAACTGCTGCAGAACACTACCAAATTCAAGTACAGTGTCTCGCACCTCATATTCTTTTAAAAAGTGCACAAAAAATTACACTCAAATTTGAAATAAATATTCAACAATCCCATTGTATCAAGACACAGAAATAACCCCTGTAAAGCTCCATTCTGCACGCATGGGAGACAACTTAACTATTGCCACACTTCGTTATACACAAAGCCTAATTTGTATATTAATGGAAGACTGTCAGTGTCACAGTTACAAATAAGAATCTACACTTTATGGAAAGAAACATTAGTACATGGTATGTTTGCCTTAAGTGCAAGACAAGACGACTCCTACAAGCCTGAAAGACTGGAGGAGTAAAAGGTTCATAGAGCAGCGGAATCATGGTACACTTACATAGACAAAATGATCAGTGAAGACTTTACACAGTGAGTGCAGCATTGTTTGTAACCAGTGACAGATCCCTGCAGTCAAGGCCCCTGGGGAAGGGTGTGCTCAAAGCAAAATTCAGCTTCACACAGCCACAGGGGGGGTCAGACAATGCTTCACAGACCTGTCAATATCATTAGCTCGACTTAAAGAAATAAGAGCATGCCATAAATGTGTAAACATAAAAGAAGCACAGATTCATTTACACAACACGAATGTCTGACTCTCTCGAAGCTTGCTGAAAGCACATTACTAAAAACCCAAACGGCACTCAGTCCTTCCTGAAGATCAACAAATCAACGTACATCTACATCTCAACAGATGCCAATTCATAAAACGATTCGACAAACCAGTCAACATACTGTCTTATTCATTATATACATATCACCTTGATCAAAAGCTTACGTAACCAGGAAGACTGAAAAGGCAGACAAATGTTCACCATCCGTGTAATGACTTTTGTGTAAATATAATAAATGCACAATTTAGTTCAATGACATTTTTTTTAAAAGCACATAGGAAAGAAAAAGCACTTTAGGTCTATTAAGAGAACAGCATCCAGAAGGCTTCCAAAAACATTTTAAGCTGAATGTGAGCATAAAACACTCGCATGTGGGATACACCTACTGGCACACGATACGAGTCCTGCTTTATTTAGCCAGAGGATTTCAAACTGCTCACTTTCAGCGGTCCATAATAGACATTTAGGTATAAAATGCGTCGTTTCATGGGAGGACAGAAAGAGGCAGGATGGCGCAGAAAAGGCGGTGAAAACCGGCATATAAAAGGATCCGGACATTTTTAAGGGTCACTTTCATGTCACCCGTGCCGCTCGCCCGGCCAGGTGTACCTGATTCATGTCAACACTTGATCGGTCCGCACACGGTGTCCGGGGAGGCCCGGAATATGGTCGCGTAGAGGACAAACAGGGGGTGCAGGGGTCGCCGGAGACCGGTTGGTAGGGACACCGCGGATCACGGCAAGTCTGCGAAAGGAGTCAGGCGACCGAGACCAACCGGGGGCCTACGTGGCTATGACAGTAACAAGGAACCCACGTCTACCTCTCGACTATCGTTGAACGCCGCGCTTCGGCCCCGTCTCGGTGCGCCCCTTACCCTAACCGCGAGCTAACCCGACGCGGCTCGGACAAGGGGCGACGCGTTACTCCAAACCCGGCCTCGGCGGCTCGTCCTGCCCGCAAACGGAGGCCGTCTCATCGTTACTTCTCCCCGCTGACATTTTCGAGCCGCATGCGGGAAGCGGATCAGAGGCCAGCCCACCCGCGCGCCAGCCTGCTCGCGCCGCGCGACGGACAAGCCAGGCGGCCGCCAGTGACGGCGCTCGTGACAGCGTACCGACGCGCCGACAGCCACAGAAAACCGACCAAAACACGACACGCTGGCCGTATTATTTTTCCTTCACCTGTGAGGTTAGCGAAGCCCAGGTGCGTATTTACTCCTCGGATGGGGACAGCGCCGACAGTGGACGCCCGTGAGGAGCCAACACAGAGGCGGAAGTGGACGACCAAAAAAGGGGGGCGGTCCCGGGGACGAATCCACCGGACAGCCTATCCTATCCCAGAGAGGGCGCCGCCCGACTCCGGCTCGCACGTCCGGCCGAGCTGGGGAACCGAGTCTCTAGTGATAGACATCATTTCCAGCCAATAAATCAGCGCCGTTGAGCTTCTGCGCGAATTTTATTGGCCGGTACGCTGTCAATGTAGGCGGGCCGGTTCGCTGTTGGGAAACCTCGTACACAGCGAGTTGTTTGTGTTCTGAGATGTGTGTTAGTTATGAAGAGTTGTATTTGCCATTGCACATTTTCTGTATTAAGGTGGTGTGGTTTTTTTAGTATGGGTTTAAAAATGATTAACATGCAGCATACTCTGATACTGCTGTCGTGATGATAAAGTACTGTCAAATGCAAAAATGTCCCTCTTTGATATTACGTTGTTCATCACAGAAAAGCGCATTGACCGTAAAATCACAGTCGAATTCGAAAATCTCCCAAATTGTTTCCAGAACATTTCTCAGAACTGCAGCTTTAACTTGGAAAAAAAATTTACATCTGCTGCTGAATCTTATAAGGGAAACCGTGATCTTCTTAATAGGTGATTAATAATACCACTGTTACTGATGCTATATAACTGCTCATTTTGGCGATGATCTTGATACTACTGCATAATACTTTTGCTGAATACTTTTACCCTCTAGCAATTGGAGACCAGTGTATACAGAACAAATTAGCCACATCTTTTCGCTGCCCACAAAATTGTTTTTAAAAATAAATATCATATGGTGCATTATTTAGTACAGATTAGCTAGGCCAGCTGGTACTGCTCTCTTCATCAATAATAAAAAGTTTAATTGATGCAGTCACTGATATCTATATCTGGCTCACTTGTTGATGGAGTAGCATTTTCGAGCGGAGACCTGATATGACCGTGACACCATTATGTCCCCTACACTAATCAGCAGCCTACTGAAGGAAATTAGTAATTCAACAAATGAAAGCCGCTATGTCTGTGTTTGTGTGTGTACAGACCGAGTGAGAGGAGTATGGAAAGAAAGACATCATTGTATTTAGGTTCTTTTATTAACTGTCTTTGATGCTGGTTGAGGATGACGGTTTCTTGGCTTGAAGTGATTTGATGAGACAAGAACCCTCACGGTTCTCCCAGAAAGTGTAGGTTCCAGTCCAGCATGGGATAAAACATAAACCCCATGGGGGCAGCCTTCGCAAAGCAAGAGCGGTGTGTTAATAAATTAATAGAAAACAGCTTGCTGCTCCGTGCAGTGAATGTATGCACAATTATAATCATTGTTACAGCAGCATCGCTGCACAGCCTCATGGCAACCAGGAGCAAACAGCCGTGAACTTGATCCACAGAAGTGAGTCTTTCAGTGAGAATTATCCACGGTAATTACACAGATTATTGACGCTTCTGGATGTTACGTGATTACTTTGTTTTCGACGCCCCAAACTGTACATTCAGTCTCTCCTTAAGATGCGTAACGGAATAGTATTAAATACAATAATAAAGAAAAATATAACATTGAAACTACCTGGTTATATAGAATTAATTAATTAATCCTCGGATTTGTACCAAATATTTATTTACGAGACATAACTTTTAAAACATAACTAACTTTACGAGTGTTTTATTTCGCAATTGTAACCTTTTCGTGATATTCGGTTTCGACATCCATGTCTGCATTTTATAGTGGTGTGCTTGAAGTTACCACTAGATGGGGATAGTGGACTATTGCATTAAAGCGATGACGTTGTGTTCGAGTTTACATAAATTCTAGCCAAATGCTTCCATCCATCCATCTTTTAACCGCTTATCCTCATCCTGGTCATGTTGGTGGGGAGACTGAAGCCTATTCCAGGCAGCATAGGGAACAAGGCAGGAGTCCACTTTAAATGAGACGTGAGTATATCACAAAGCACACACACACACACACACACACATACACAAGACAATTCGCCTAACTACGTGTCTTTGGCCTGGCGGGAGGAAACCACAGTAACCAGAGGAAGCCCACATGACATGGGGAGAACATGTAACTGAGGTAGGATTTGCACACCCAACCCTATACATGTTGGGCAACCCACTGAATCACCATGACAACCATGTCTTTTTTATATGTTTGTTTTTGATTAATCATGAGTACAGAATGAAGAATTAACTGGGACAGTCCGCTATACAACTAGATCATGTTACAGTGACTCAGAGGGAGTTAACACAAGGGCTAAATAGTTTTATTCTGTACACACCAGTATAGTTGTTTTATACATTGAAGGAACTGCAAAAGGTTGTACCTAAAATGATGTATGTTTACAGCTGAAGGAGATGCTATTCATCCTTGAAACCTTGCCAGCGTTGCTGTTTGCAGGTCTTCTAAGCCGAGACCACATCCATCCTCAAGAGACTGTCAATGCTGCCGTCCTGTGGAATTAAAGATTTGCGTGTCACACTGAAGATTACTGCGATGTAACCAACGTGGCCATTCAGTCTGCGCGACTGCGACTTTAGCGTCTAGCTGTTTCGTTTATTGCATACATCAGGAACAATCGGAGACAGAAAAACACCCAGACTCTTCAAAACGAACTCCGTCAGGGGTTTCTACATTGGTTATCAGTGAGGTATGGAGATGTGTGACACTTCCACTGAATCGGATGTTAGGATTGTACAGTTTTATACACAAATTAGTGTTGATGCAATGATCCTTAAGTGTCACGCTCAAAATACATCGTGGATAAATGTGTATTTCCCACAGCCATACCAAGTTGTAAGGTAGCCACATGTAGCTCTATTTTCACTTAACATACTCTCCTGACAACATAACAAGGAGCGGGTTCTTAAAATCTAGTTTAACCAGAGATAAAAGAAAAATGACAGAAAGGCCTGCTGACTCAGCTGTTATGTTGATTTGCATATTGGCCGACTTTATTTATTAAATACCCTGAGACGTTGTACTGCAGTTACATTGCACAAGAGCAATTCATTTTCACTTGGGTTTACATTCCTGTGTTTAATGTCATGCTTGTGTTTGTAAGTAATGAACTATCAGACCTCGATGGTGTCCGTCCTCTGTTCCAGTTGAGCCTCTGCCAACCAGGCTCGGCTGGCACGAACAGAAATTCTTTGTTTGTATCGCACCCACAGAAACAGATGGCCCTCCTCATGAAGCTACCCAAGCTAGCGAAGCGGCATATAGACACCAAGCTCACGTGCTGGAAACATGCTAATATGCTAGGCGAACGACGTTATTCTGCGTGTATCGACAGCGAAAAGGCTCCAAAAAAGTGAACTGGGCTCTTGTCAAGAGTAGCGAATGCATGCTGAGCCAAGTGGATATTTCTGAAAGCAACTTTTTCCAGTGTTGGTTAATATAAATGTAAGAGGCCTACAATGCTTCAGCCCTGCAGAGGGAATGTACATGAGCGGCGCCGACACTAAATCTGAGGGGGGTTTGTTGCACTATTTAACAACTATTAGGCCTAAAAATGTTATAGTGTAGTGTAAGTGGGCCTGATTGGTAAGGACTTAACTGAACAAAATGTTGCATTTAACATTTAAATGATTTAAGAAGCATAAGCATGATCCTTCAATAAAACATCTGATCACCTATTACGTTATAGCTACACTTTAAACGCAAATGATCAAAAATGACTGGGAGGTAGTAGGGTGCAAGTTCTTTCAGATGAACGTAAATGTAACTGCTCAGAAGAACACAGAAAATTATCGAGGTATTTATAAAGTTACACAGAACTGGTGCTGCACGGTCCGTTTGGGGAGCCCCGACTCAAATTAGCGCCGCTACAATGTGCTTTGCAGATAACGCGGGTCAAGAGCTGCTATACAGCGCTACACTTCACAAGAAAACCGCCTCTGTGGTTAGCCGGCTTACATGGTCCATAATAATAAATGGGTTAATGGCAGTAATTACGGGCCATGTGCTGCGTTTTGCGTCGCGACACGCGAACTTCTCTTCAATTATGTATATGGTCCCCATTCGGTTGTGGCCGAGATGCTGCTGGCTGGAATCAGTTCTTCGGCTCAAATACCAGAAATGTAATACAAAATATCGATGTAAAACCCGTCATAAATGCGACATGCAAACGCCACATACCCGTGCAATTAAATCAGAATTTCTAGACTCGTGCGTAAGCAGAACGTTAATTAATGGCTTTGTTTTAATGGTAATAACAGCCTTTGTTTCTGGAGTTTAAATCTGTCAAGTGCGCTAAGAATAACAAGAGTGGTTACCTCGTAAAACGGAGAAGCAGGATAATCGGAATGGGAGTGAAGAGTGTGAACACGCGTGGGGGCGAGAGGGAGGGGAAAGAACAAAAAGACGGAGGGGGTCGGGGGGGCCTTGAACGGGGGGAGGGGAGGTCGCTGAGGAGGAAACCGGAGAGCACTTACTGATTAGCGGGCAGGCCACGGGGCTTCTGAATCCCACAATACATTAACGTCAAATCACTAGGGATACAGAAATAATGGCGTGTGTATTATGGTGGGTAGGCTGTGTACTGAAGCAAGAGGCTCTCTGGAACCGTGAAAATTATGTACCGGGTTTTACATGGAGTGTGTTCTAATTAAATAAGGACAATTAAACAATCCACCGTGAATAATAAGAAAACATTATCCGGAAACACCTTTTTTTACGAATAATTGCTTTGCCCACGGCTAATGTGCATGTGCAGTAATGAGTAACATGATCTCATTTCTATAAGTGAGTTGCACAAAAAGGACGAAAAAATCTAGGAAGTTGCTTATATTAAAATAACTTTGAGCGGCCGGCGATTATTTATTACCGAGCAACACCTCTGGGTAGGTATGCATAATTCATGGATACCCACTAGTTACACTGCCGAGCAAGAATGTGGAGAGAAACCTGAGGGTAACATCGATTATTGAGTTGCGTTTTAGGAGAGATCGTCCACACGCCTCCTGTGGTCGGCGGCGGCAGCAGAGAGCCGTGGGATGGATACGGAGAGCAGTGGAAAGGATCCAGACTGCCGATCGTCACAGACAGAACCGCTATAGCTGGGCGGAGAGAGAGAGAAAATCCCCCCTTTCGCACACTCCTTTCTTTATACGGGGAAATCGAGGCGACAGGGTGGCTCAAGCCTCCGAGAAGACGATTTAAAGGCTTTTAAATCCCAATAACGGGAAGAACAAAACTGTCGTGTGCACCGTAACGTTGTGGATTATTTTCAGCATTGGATCGTTACTGGTGATTGCAGAACATTGCAAGGTTTGGAAAAACTGCGCTCTCGCGGTTCATCTAGGGGGAACTTCTTGCCTTGTGCGCTGGTTTCTGCTTTATGGTTGATATTAAAGCGGAATGAATGACAAAGACAAAGGTTGACGCGACTTCGCCCACTCACTTAGCCTCCACGAAAGAAAGGAGACTCCGGCTGAAGATGGACAGCGAGAACGGGAGCGGCGACGGCGGAGAGTCGCAGCCCCAGCAGGAACAGGCGGCGGTTCACACGCATCAAGTCGGCGAGAAGAAGAAGATCACCCGAGCCCCGTCGCCCGCAAGACCCAAAGATGTTCCTGGATGGTCCCTGTCGAAGATCAGAGGGGGTATCGGGACTACGACGCTGAGCATTAAACCTGGAGGTATGCATTTGGGGAGCCGCTTAACAAGGCGCAGCCCCGGCAAAGAAATTAAACTGGAAAAGGGGAAACTGTCGGGGAAATCACTGCTCTCTGCAGCAGGTTCCCAAAAGAGCGGCGGCAAGTTGAGTAAATCTGCACGAAGGAAGACATCGGACGCCAGTAACGCCTCCGACGACTCGAGCAAGGACTCCGGGTGCGCCGCCGGTAAGCTATCGCCCACGGACAGCAGCTCGGAGCTGTCGGACTGCCCGTCGGAGGAGAACAAGCTTTCCACGGACGCGCTGAGCAGCGACACGGAGACCAGCAGCCGCGGAGGAGGGACGGAAGGGGACAGCAAAAGCAGGGACCTCGAATTGGAGAAGGGCGATCGAGGTGACCACCATGCCAAGAGCCAAGCAGAAAAGGACAGGATCTCCCTGGGACTGGAGACCGGGGAAGGGAGTGTCTCTCCCGGCGACGAGAGATCTCTTGCCTCATTTGACAGCCGCATGCCAGTTAGCACATCGCTGGCTTTTTCCGACCTGACGGAGGAGTTCATGGATGGGATGCACGACGAGTTTGTCAGGGAGATCGAAGAGCTGAGATCGGAGAACGACTACTTAAAAGTAAGGGCTACGCGTTTATTTGCCTGCATTGACCAACAGTGTCCCCGTCTCACCATCTTCGGGTGTTTTGGGTATAAACCCATTGCCATTGTATATAAACACACACACACGTACACAGGTTTGTAATTATATCTTAGTGGGGACTCTCCATTCTTTTCAAAGGGGAAAACTCTAATCACAATATGACGACCTTAACCCCTACCCAGCCCCAACCTTAACTTTAGGTAACAAAAGATAATGCGAGAATTTTGGATTTTTTTTTCTTTTTTGATTGCATTCACATATCTTTGTGGGAACCTGAAATATGGTCCCCACAACGTCTAAAAAATTTAATATAAACTTAATCCAGACACACACACATATGTGTGTGCGTGTGTGTGTGTGTACATATACATTCCATCCTAAAATTAACACGCACTCTATTTTAGACAATTTAGGGCTACACTGCAATTGTTTACATACATTTCGACTGTTTTACTGAAGGATGCTTCATTCTGTACAGTCTGTAAATGCGTTTGAAACATATGCTATATGTTATGATTAACGAGGATGAATAACCTGCAGCGTCAAAATTTGTATTCGCGCATAGTTTGCAGAATAGTGATTATATGCTGGAACACTGGTCGGGGTGAAGCAGGGTAACTCCACAGCAAAATCAGCAGTGTTTTTATTATTATCATTATTATTATTATTTTACAATAATAGTTCATATGACGAATTTAAGATCAACATGGCCTGTTGACTTTGTTGAGTAGTATATTCAACTAAACGTTGTTGCTATGTAATGCAGTTAGGAATATACTGGTTGCCGAAATATTTAATATGTGTTTTTAACACATAACATGCTTAATCTACAATTTTCTGGTGTGATGAACGATTCATTTTTGGAAGCACGAATGAAATAGTCACTTACATTCTAAATTGAGTTTATTGGTCATAAAACACATTTATTTTGTTTGCGATCATAGTGTTTATCTTACCACATTGTAACATTGTATGCATATAATACCGTTCTGCTCTTTTTGTTCCAGTCAGCAGCTGCTTGCCTTCACCCGCACCACACCTATAGCTCTCGTGCTAATTGACCACTGAGTTTTTTTTCCCATTTAATATTCTGCGCATAAAACGATTCACTAAAATAATTTGAGGAGGGGACCATTTAAAAGATGCAGCTGAGCGCCGCCGTGCAGATGCTGCAGCACCCCCCACAGTTAGGCGGATCACGTGAGACGCGCTGCAGTGCGTGACCCACATTGCCGCGCGCTCCTCGGCACCGTCTGCAATGAGCGGCCTATATTTACACCATCCCTATAAATACTTTACTTCACTTATTACTACAGTTAACGTTTTCCGGGGGGTCATGCAAACACAAATGAGGGAGGGTCTGTGTAAAGATAACTTAAAGTGTTCCTTGTGTATTGATCTTACCTTTATAATCTGTCTTAGCTGATTTGATGACTGAATTCACACAATATTGCACACATTTTCAAGTCTGTATAGGCGTGATGTCAGATTATATATAAATTATGAAATGTGTACCAATTAATCCACACAGAAGACTCTCAAATAACTAGTTTTTCACCACGTGTTGAATATACACATTCCTTGAAATGAAAATGGTTGATTCTGTTGTTTTGTTGCATGATTTTTATAAGGTTGTATAAACAGTCTCCAGGTTGTGCAATCAATGAGAATTTGGTTTGAGAAGTTAGAGGTAAACCAGGCACTGCATTATGTCTGGAAATCGATCATTTTGTATGGTTTCATGTCTTCTTAAACAGACAATAGAGTGGTTCGTTTCCAACTGGCTTTTGGTAGACGGCGCACCTTGTTAGTATGCTATTCTGACAGGCTACACCTCGTGCTCAGACCCCGTTTTCAGCCACTGTGATGATGATAGGAATGATGAAAGCAGAAGCGTTGATCCCTCTGTGTCTGCAACGTATCCAGGACGAGATCGACGAGCTGCGCTCAGAGATGCTGGAGATGCGCGACATGTACATGGAGGACGACGTGTACCAGTTACAGGACCTGCGGCAGCAGCTGGACCAGGCCAACAAGACCTGCCGCATCCTGCAGTACCGCCTGCGCAAGGCGGAACGCCGCAGCCTGCGCGTGGCCCAGACCGGGCAGGCGGACGGCGAGCTCATCCGGACATTGGAGCAGGATGTGAAGGTGGGTATTCGCTTTGGTGGCCCGAGGGGGAGCATTCATGCATATCTCCGTGGGCATGGAATTGTGGACTGAGCCAGACATCTGCACATTTTTTTCCTGTTCTACATAGTGTGTACCGCAGAGGGTTAGGGTCTGTGTCCGTGCCCAGAGGGTTGTGGGTTCAAATCCCTTGGTTGGAAGAGTAATCATGTCAGTAGTGGGCACTTCTGAATATCACTTTGGATAAAAGTATCCCCACAATAAATCAGTGCTCCTACTTGCATATTTCACCTAAAATGTTAACGTGACACTAACTGCAGAAATCTGCACGTTGAAATTCATGTACTCAGTACTCCCAACCTACAGTTAAGACCATAAAAAATCCAAAAAGAGTCAGTATTACTGAGGAAAGTGCCTCTGGCAGGATGAATTACCTAGAAGTCAGCGGATTTACTGGCCGTTGGACAGGTTTTGCTTTTAAAAACCAGCTTGAATGATTTTCGGTGCTTTGTGTGAACATCCCGCGTCTCTCTCCGTGCTCCGTACAGTAGGGGCAATGTTTTAATGCAGCTGTTCGCACAAAGAGACCTCTCTCACACGCCACGGAGGAGAAAGCAGGAGGGAGGGCATGATGTCATTTCCCCCGGTCCGGCCCCGCTGTCGCTGTCCCTCACTAAAAATGGGGCATTTGTAAAAAAAAGGGAAAAAAAGTGCAGAAAGAAAGGCCCCCTTCATCCGCAAAGCTAACATTGTGCTTCTTTGTGCGGCTGCAGCGACTCTGAGGGACTCCTTTCTCGCGTCGTCGAGTTGAAAAGTCTTGTGCTAGATGAGTGCCCGGGCCCCTCGGAAGGTACCAGAAGCCCCCTTGGTGCCGAGGAACCGCCCAGATAATGAATGTGGCCCCTGAGACTCTGAGGCAGCTCACCAACACTCGGGCGATTGTTTCTCTGCGCTACTAGTGCAGCTCCGGTCAGGTTTCCGCTGTCAGCTGCCCGGCTAAAACCGAAACATCATTTAGCTGGAGGCCAGGGTTGGAACTGCTGTTTGGCCAAAGCGTCCCTAAAGTCCTGCCACAGCAGCCTGTTTAATAAACACCGTAATTGTAACTTTAAACCAGGAGTAAGCTGAAGGCAGTATTTAAGAACGGGTTCATTATGAGGTAGTCTTCTCTGGGGTGACGTGTGGTTCAGTGGGTTAGAAGGCTGAGCCTGTCATCGGAAGGTTGTTGGTTTAAATCCCAGGGTCAGCAGAATGATCTCACTGTTGGGCTTCTGAGCAAGGCGCTTAACCCCCAAGTGCCCCAGGGACTGTCATTTGGTGTTAGGGAATTGGGAGATATCTGCAAAATCGTTTAGAAAACCAGTTTTAAATGTTGTGGTTTGAGGCCCGTGGCATGGAAATGTTTATATATCAAGTTTTCCAAATAAGGGATGGTGAGTATGTAGTGAGATGTGTCATATGGGAAAATGACCTCCACAGGAAGTGCATTTCCTGTTTTTTTTTTTGTTTGTGGGGGTGAATTCCTAGCTGTGGATGTCTCCCGATGCTCCGCGGTGTCTTATCTGTCCTTCAAGAGGAATACACTTCCTGTCACACCGCTTGTCCTCCTGCTCAGAATGGCAGACTACAGTTACATTTTATTTATTTAGCAGATACTTTTATCTAAAGCGATGTACGACTGAGACGGCAGGGTTAGGGTTAGGGTTTCGTTCGAGAGCCCGGTGGTGACGTCACTTTGCTGACTATGGGATTTGAACTGGTGACATTCTGATCACAGACACAGTGTCCTTACCTGCTGCGACACAAATAAATGCTAAAGTGATGGGACCCCCCCGTGAGCACACCCCCTCTCCTGAGCAGCTGGGACAGGATACGGCTGATTCACCATTCCGAGGGAAGTCCTCGAAAGTCTACTCCATAAGATGAGGGGGACACTCAGCGGCCTGACATCCCCCCCCCCCATATGGTCAGGCATCTATTAAACACAGAGAGGGGAGCTGCCCAATCCCTGTGCTTGCTGTGTTGCCACGGCGAGACGTGGCATTCCAGGGCTGACTGCGTGACATTTTCCGAAGCTGTAGCGGGGTCGTTCGGAACGGTCGCTCGAGGCTTGCGGCCGTGATGGTGCCGACCGGCAGTAAACCGACGCACTCGCACACAAAGAAGGCCGTCGTTCATCACAGACAGGCAGGAAGCAGACAGTGGTGTTTATCACTATGGTGACCGCTGACGACTCCGTTAGCACCATCCTCAAAAACAGCAAGTTTACACACCAGCTGCTCAACACCTTAAATCTCCCCCCCCCCAACTCCCCAGCACCTCAGAACTGTCTTCTGTTTCAAAACAGCGCCTTTAGGGAGAATCCAAATCAAATTAAAGTGGAATACAGTGCAAAAGTGGGATCGGGGAGGGAGGGAATCCACAGCATATCAGCACTGTGTCAACAAGTCCAGTCACTATCCAGAAATAGCGGCATTTGATTGGCTGAAGAGTGTCATACATTTGATTGGTCAGGTTTCATACATGTATAAAGAGTCAGTTTGATTGGTTTACTACTACCAAGAGTCACTGTTGCTATAAAATGTAGCCTTACACTTAAAGAACTGCCATGGGGAGCCTTCTGGGCTGTTAATGAAAAAGGGTATTGATTTTACAATGTGGGCTGTCTGCCACCCAGTGTTGGCTAAGTGGATGGGTGGGCGAGTCGTCACAGGTGGGGGGGGGGGGGTGTTTTACGCCTCCCCGCCCCCCAACCCAGATCATGGCTGCTCTGCTAAAGCACCCCCCCTACCACCCGCGTTCTTCGCCTTCCTATATTTTGGCTCCTCTTGCCCTTTCCAGCCTCCGGCTGCCAGTTAGAGAGCGAGGGAGCAGATCCTCACACAGCTGCGTGTCGCCGTGCGACGGGTAACATTTCCAATTAGCTGGATTTTTTAGTGATTAGTCAGGAGCGGTTTTGCTGTAAAAACATTCCAGTGTCAGCTGCCATCAGGCTGAATGATAGATTTTCCAGCTCATTCATCAGGATGTCATTGTCACCTGCGAGTTTGATCCACCCTTGAATATCTTCCACGATAGATAATTTATTTATCCCAAAGGAAACTGGTTTACATCTATTTATCTATCTATCTATCTATCTATCTATCTATCTATCTATCTATCTATCTATCTATCTATCTATCTATCTATCTATCTATCTATCTATCTACCTACCTACCTACCTTTGTGGCTACACTCCCTGCATGTCCCTCTTATGACCCATGCAGAAACCTTCCTTGCTGCAACGACCATATTTAAGCTAAGGCAGTTCGATGGGTCTCTGTGCTGTGTGTCACAGAGCATCGTTAGATCTTCGTTCTTCAATAGCTATATCAGCCCAGACCTCTGGCCCTCATTCTCCAGCTCCGACAGCCACAGGAAATTAGGAAGAACGATCTTTCAGTCAGACTCTTTGCCTTGCCCGTGCATCTTACTTGGGGGAAATTGGAGATGTTTCACAGCTAATTTAAAGTTGATCACACACGACATAATGATTAAAAGCGGAGGCGTGTAAGTTTAAAGTAACTTTTAAAAGCCAGGAAGCGTTCAGTGTAAATAACCTGAAAAAAACAGGTAATTCTGCATCCTTGTGGATAAAACTGAAAGATACAGGCAGATAATTCACGTTGAAGTGCGACGGAAGTATAGCACGCCTTTGAAGGGACCTGAGTGCACCTTTCCGTCTGTGTTCGGAACAAAGGTGGCGAAGGACGTGTCCATCCGGCTACACAATGAGCTGGAGGCGGTGGAGAAGAAAAGGTCCCAGTTGGAACAGGAGAACGAGGACCTGCGGCAGCGGCTGCAGGATCTGGAGGTGTCCAAACAGGTCCTGCAGACCGAGATGGAAAAGTCCAGAGAGGTGAGTCTTGCAGTTGGGGGGGCGGGGGGGGGGGCGGGCTAAGGCTTCCTGCCTGTTTGTCTTTGTTTGGGGCACTGTGGAGGGCTGGCCAGTCCAGGAGCGGTTTTTACGTATTTTGAAGGAACCTCTTGGTAGATGTAAAGGTCGTCCATGTTCTCCCCCACGGTTTTTCTCAGACCAAAATAAACAGCGGCATTGTCCCAGAAATAACTTCCGAGTGTGGACCCCCCCGTCATCTTTCACAGTCCGGGTTTTGCCTCCCTTCCTGGTGACACTGGTCTTTGTAGTCTTTTCCGTGTTTGTCGCCCAGTTGCCATGGCGATGAAAGTTGAAAGGTGGCAAGGGAAACCCCATGTCAATGGGGGTCTCTCAGAGCCATGCGCCGGCCCTTCTTCTGCTTTCCTGGCTCGCTTCAGCCGGTCGTGACATTTAGCTTTCCCATGGCTGACTGATCGGCACAAAATCGTTGCTGTCTGTTCCTTGGTTGAGGATACAGAACTGTGTGTGAGTGTAAAGCACTGTACAGGCACTGTAAATTACTGTAAATTACTGTACATTCGTTGTAACTTAAGTTGACTGCTGAAACACATTACAGTCAGTAATAAAGGAAATGCAGGTCAGTTGTAATATTGATTAAAACATTAAATAGCCCTAATTTAGGGCTCGGTGCCATGGTTCAGTAGGCAGCACCGTTTTCTCTCCTGCAGTTGTGGTTTCAAATCCCACTTCAGTTTGGTGTGAGTGGAGGGTCTCTCCATGCTCTCCTCATTTGCACAGGTTTCCTCTTGCAGTCCAAAGACGCACAGTTATGTCAATTGCCTGTACAGCCCGTGTGTGTGTGTGTGTGTGTGTAAATACCCTGCGATGCACTAGTGGTCTGTCCAGTGTGTACCTTTTGCTGCCTGGGATTGGCTCAGGCCCCTTATGACTTTGACCAAGATATGGGTGGATTAGGTTGGGGAGGGACGGCCCTAATTAAATGCGTTTAACAGCTTAATCATTACAGCAGTGTGCCGTCAGAATCACTTATGCATTAGAGGGGATGTGGGTTCGTTTCAGGCCATATCCCCGTAAGCCAGCGCCATGGTAACAGCAGGAATGCAGCGTTGACATTGCCCCCCCACCACCACCACCTCATCTCACGTCCCCCTCTTGCCACTACAGGGGTAGACAGGGGGTTCACAGCAGGGGATGGGCAACAACGGCCTCGAGTGGAGGTGAGGGACAGGGGAGGGAGGGGAACTGCTTCCTGGTGGGCTCTCAGTGTAATGATAGCCTCAGTCTCTGCTCATTTGCAGTGCTCTGTGCAGGGTCGATGTCGGTTTACATTTTATTCTTCCTTTTTTGGTCGAACCTCCCTCTGGCCTGACAGCTCTTTGTTTATAAGTGAAATGCAGACAGTAGGGGCAGGCAGATCAGCATGCAGTCTGTTACTGTCGCTCAGCTGGGGATTTGAACATTCCAACAAATGTTGTAAACGTACGTTAAATTCTAACCGAAGCACGGGGAGTGCTAGCACACACCAATACACCTCGAGGCGAGACGGCAGAAAAAAGAAGGAAATCTTCCTTTGTCCAATTTGTCGTCTTCCTCTGGTCCCACCCATGCCTCTGTGTTCCTTTCACCCCATTGGCTGTTCTCCCATTGCATGACATCATCCAATCGCAGCTCCCCATCGCAGCAACTCATCCCAAACAGGTGCCGTTGCAGGGGAAAGACATCGCTGTTCTGATTTAAAGCACCTACAGGTTCAAATGAACCTCCCTCACTGCTGCGCCCTACTCCCCCCCTTCCGGCGGCTTCCCGTGCCCCCTTAGTCCAGCAGAGCAGGATCTTTCCTGAATTTGACTGGTTAACCCGGGTGCGACCGTTCACAAACCGTTCAGGGAGGAGATTTCTAAGAAAGCGTAATGAAGCGCTCGGGGAAACGGCAGACAGCGTGATTTTCACGGGACGTCACACCAGATGCCTCCAAGGAGTCAGCAACAAAGAGGCTCCATGGGCAAAGGGGCCGACAGGGGAGCCGCTCCCTCGCTACAAGCGCGGCAGTGGGGTGGGGGGGGGGGTGAAGGAGCGGCGAATCTGCAGCAGCACGACGCACTCGGGCTCTGCCTCCTACAAGCTGCCTGACAAAAGAAAACCCATCTCTCTCCATGGGCTCGTTCGCTCACCTTTAAAAGGCTAATTTTTAAGCTCCAGAGATCGATCGCTGTGAGCTCTCAGGGGCCATGTGGCTGGTGTGAAGCTTTTCGTAGGTGTCACGTTCGGCGTGAATGTCAGCCTGCTGCAGGGGGTGGTGGAGGAAAGGGGGGGGGGGGCTCTTGGGCCATTGTTTTCTGAAAAACACTGCAACTGGGCGGATACGCTGGAGGCCGGGCGCTGCAGCCGCCGGTCTCCCCTCGCGTGAAACCTGAGCCTGCTTTACCGCAGTGTCAGCGGATAGCGCCACCTGGAGGCCATGGGAGAGTGGCGCGGGCGGAGCCAGGCGCAGCTGGGTCTTTGACATATTTGGATCACATCCAGGGCCTGCAGAACTGGGTCATGCTCTGTTTTTTTTTTGCGTATGCTCCTTGTCTGATCCTGGATCCTCGATTGCTGGCTTCAGAAACGCTCCGGTCATGATTTGCCGGCTGAAGCAGCCTCACTGAATTGGTGTGACGGCCTTCCTGCTTATAGCTCCCAGCAGCCTCCTGGGGACAGAACCAATAACCAACCGGCCTCCCAGAGGCGTGAACTGAAGACGACACCCAGGCGTCTCCTGCCTAGCTCCACTCCACTGCCTGGGTGGATGATCCAGTCCCTGCCGTCCCGCTTCGATTCTCCCCTGTCCAGCTGTATTTTCACATCGCTTTCCCACGACGCCCCTCCCAACAGGACGCCCAGGCCTGATTTCTCTCATTCTTTTTTTAGCCTCGTACCCATACCAGCGATGCGGCGACCTGGCTGACCAGCCCAAAAACGTGCCACATCTATTCATATCTCCATCATCTATATTCCGAATAAAGCAGCTAGATTTTATAAAAATATGAAAAGTCGCTTCCCACACTGTTGAACGATGAACTGCTGCAGTAAATCTGCATTTTGTGTAATCCATCCATCCATCAGTGACAACAGCCAGTGAGGGACTGCTGTGAAAACTAATGATAGATAGATAGACAGACAGACAGACAGACAGACAGACAGACAGATAGATAGATAGATAGATAGATAGATAGATAGATAGATAGATAGATAGATAGATAGATAGATAGATAGATAGATGCTTAATGTTTAAAATTTAGGTAGATTGTTTCCCTCTGTGTGTTTTTTTTATAAACCTATTAATATAATACATAAACATGAGAGGGTGTTAATATTTATATTATAAATTAGCTACGGAGGAAAGTATAATTTTTAAGGTAATTGATTTTTATAACCTTGAAATACCCATCCATCCATCCATCTGTCTTCCATTTGCTTGTCCTGGTTCGGGTCACGGGAGTCTTGGACTGTATCTCAGGCAGCTTTGTGGTCTAAAAACCCTGATCCTCCACCTCCCTCGTCTAGCATTTCGCTTCCTTGCTGGCCGCATGACAGTCCTGTTGGTGGCATTACAGTGCGCTCCGGGTTCCCGCTCCGCTGCCCCCCAGGACTGCGTGTTCTCGCCCCCGTATAAGCCTTGTCTTACGCATGGTGGTTTGCTCGTATCTGGACAAGGATCGGAGCGAAATCCTTCACGCTTCCCTTGCGCTCGGCATCCTCGCTCTCTGCTCATTCGAGTGCCTCTTCTCTCACGTTCGGCTGATCCCGGTGACCCATGGTTAGACTCACACTTCGCCGCGGGGGGGCTGGCTCCCCATCCCTCTTCTCAGGTCGGACAGTTTGCCAAGAGGCGTGCATATCGGTGTCAGACCCTGACAAGCTGTTGTTTTCTCAGACACCCCTTCTCCCCCGCCCATTCTCTTCTCTCTGGTAAATCTCAGCTCACGTTGTTTTCTGCTTTTTTTGTACCTCCGGCTCAGCGAAGGTCGCTCGCCGTGGTTTCTGTCAAATCTCCGACCCAGGAACGTGTTTCGCTTGTTTATCCGGTTGCCGGGCAACAAGCGGGCAAGCGCCCATTTAATATCAGATAATTAATCAATTTGCAGAAAGTAAATAAGTCGTTTTTTCTGTAAATATTCACCGGGGAGACAGCAGGGAGGGTTTTTATGGTAATCTGACTTCACCCTTTCAAGCTGTCCTATCTTTGCCGTCTTGCCCGTTAATAGGATTCGTTTTACAGTCGATCCGTCGCGACTTTCTGATTGTCTTGCCACCTGCTGTTTGAAAGCTAATTACATTCTCATCGCGTCAAAATATTCTACTTCAGCGGAAAAACCTTTATGCGTTCGCTGTATGAAATCGGTCGGCTGAAACGGTTTTTTTTGTTGTTGTTGTTGGAGAGGAGCTTTTATACACGGTAGAGAATGGGGGGCGGGCTGAGGACCCCCGTGCTGTGCGTGGGCTCAGCTGTTTTCCGCAGCCTTGCTTGACTGCTCCGTTTGCAGCCTGACGGTCTCGGGCAGATGTAACCCAGACAGACCGCACAGGGAGCTGAAACTGATACCAGAGCTCGTTAAATATACCAGGAGCGTGTAAAAGGAGTCGCGTTGAGGAGACCTGATGTTTTGGATTAACCCATAAATTTACATCTCGCCATTGATCAGGGGCCTGAGTGATCGGATTTAACAACGTCCGTGCTATTAGTCATCTGCTTTGCCCAAAATAATATTATTAAATTATAATAATGACGATATTGTCATTAAAACATTAACAAAAATAATAATGACGTCATCTGACACTAAACGACATGTATCTAAACGAGTACCGGTGTTGGACTCCACGCAGAGGCTCCGGCGTTCAGGGTTCTGCGTGGGATTCATCGGGGAGCGCTGGGAGACGGGCGTCACCTGGGTCACCTCTGTAGTTACTGTCACCGCTCATCACTGCCTGCTCTGGAGAGGCGCTCTCTGTCTGTCTGAGAGATGAAGGTCTGCTCCTTCGTTAATTAACACCTTAATCACACAGCTAATATTCCGACGATTGCATAATGATGATGATAGAGCGCGTGATGAATGAAACACCAAGGGGGGGGATCATAGAGACGGCCCAATGTCCCTCCCCGGGCACTGAGCTCCTGAGGGACTTGCTGTTGGACCCAAACCCTGTGTCAGCATCGTGATGGAACTTCACACATTGTCTATATTAGTTGCACACACTCGAGGTTGCTGCAAAGCTTGGATGAAGTTGGGCTGGGCGGGACGTCGGGGGCTTGCTCCAGGATTTTGGACGTTACCGCACTGATGTTTGGAGGACGGCACTTTCTCCGCATGCTTGGAGGGTATGTGGAAACTCTACAGTCCGTCTTCACAGCAAACTGCAGGAGGGTGTGAATTTCGGGACTGGATTTTTCCGAACGAGTGCTTGAGTGTCGTTTGGTTCCGCATGAGCCGGCCTGTCAGTTGCAGGGAGATTCGGCGGGCTGGAGTGGCTGACGGTTTCCCTGTTCCAGGTGGACGCTGCAAGTGGAAAACACTGGCTTTATGGCACGACTTCTAACCAAGACCCAACACTGGGGGGACGTGTTTCTAAATCATTCTACTCTCAAATGGCGGTTGACCTGCCCATCTCTGGTTCCTTGGGAGAGCAGGCAGCTTCTATGAAACGTTACTGAAGCAACGTGACGAAACGTCTTTCTGGTGCCGACGAGCCAGCCAGAGGACTTAATAAGTGCTGAATGCTCGGGGGTCTCTAATAAGCCCAGAGCTTGTGGTCTTCATTACATTTTGGAAGAGACTGGATTTTTGTTTTGTTTTTTGACAATGACCTTTTGTGGGTTTTCTACTGCTGGTTAAACTGGAGAGTGGTTTGATTAAGGGTCCTAGACTGGGCACCACAAACAGCCCAGTGCAATCTCTGAATTCCAGCTGTGCATTTTTTTGGCTTTAGCACATGACATGACCGAAAACAGACCGTATCAGTCGATGACCGAGCCAGCTGTGACGGAGCCTGACTGGTCAGCCATTTTTCTGAGGATCGCTTTTCACGAATACACAGTTTTTGGTCTTTGTTGCAGTTGTATGGAACAGAGACGTTGAGGTTTATGAATGTTCGCGGCAGATGTATAGAAACACCCTACGAGTGTGGACCCATAGCAGCCCTATAGTCCTGCTCAATATACAGACATAAACTGACTAATTGAAATGACTCCATTTTAACAAGGCTTGGATTTTCCCTCCCTTTACGGGAATCACCGTGGCAACCATTCGCAGTCCAAAGGATCTGAAGTGTTCAGGCCAAGCAGAGCTGTGTGATGAGCATGTACGAAATCGGGGGGGGGGCACGTAAACGGTGACCACGACTCCAGGGTCCTGGGACTTTCCAGTACCTTCTCTAGGCTGCCGCATGACAACGATGGAGAAACACGGCCTTAGCGACGGGAGAAGGGCCGGCCCGCCCCGCCACGATGGCTGACCACCTGCAAGAGTAACCCCGTCACGGGCTGCTAAAAGCCAGCCACCTGAGTGGGGAGATGAGGTCATGGCGGGATGTGGGAGACCCCCCCCCCCCCCGTGCCAGGAAACCACGTAACCGCTTCCAGCATCATGTGAGATTTCCAGCATTTAGAGCAGGATGAAGCCTCCTCCTTTAATGGGCAACCCTGGTGAGATACCTCCCAGTGAGCATGGGAGCCAGGTGGGGGGGCGGGTCCTGCAGGCTCAGTGTTTCCACGGCAATCGTCGGCTGAGAGAAATACTTCTGGGGGGTGGAGTCTCAGCACCGCGCTTTGGTTGCACATGGGCCGGATCTCTGCGGCCGTGCTGCACAAGGCAGATGGTGGTGAGCTCAGGAGCCGTGTGTCTGTGCGCAGAGTCTTCGGATTCATGGAGGTTCCCTTGGCAACGGTTGCCATCGGTTCAGATGTCCTGGAGCCGGTGGGGGAGGGGAAGTTAGTGAATCATCTCCCCCCCCCTTTTTATGCATACAATGGAAACTTAAGATGACATGAACGCGAATACCAGTCCCGACGCCAGGCCAGTTCCTTTCCTTAACACGTCTCTCCTGGACTTTTTTATTGTTTCCTTAATTCCTCATCAGTTACTCTCGGCTGCTACCGAGAAACGCACCTGTAATAAAATCTGATGGCGCGTGCGAGAGGTGTGGCATGGACCCCTCCCCCTGCACTCACAGAGTCTGCTGGGGGAGGCCGGCGGGTCCTGTCCGCTGTCGCACCATCTGCCTCTTTGATGAGCGCAGTCATCTCACCCTGGGAGGGTCCCGGCTTATCTCCCCTGATCGGCTCTAGGCTTCGTCGTTAGCCACTCAGCTGAAGGGCGGCAGGAGTGGCTGCCATGGAGACCGATTATGGTCTGCGATAGCGGCTGTGAGTGGAGCGGCCCAGTGGCTCTCTTGAATCTCATCTGCCTTCAGTGGAGGAAGTGCAAGGATAATCATTGCCATCTTCATCATTGTCATCATCATCATCTGCATTTTTCCACATATTCATTGCACTGCAGAAGGTCGCCTTACCCCTGACAGGACCTGGTAGTAACCCTATCTCCTGTTGGGACCTGTTAGTAACTCTATCCCCTAGACAGGACCTGATTGTAACCCATTCTCCTGTCAGGACCTAGTACTAACCCATTCCCCTGACGGGTCATGATAGTAATTCTTTCTCCTGTCAGGACCCGGTAGTAACCCTTTCTCCTTTCGGGACCTGGTAGTAAGGCATATATAGGGCAGCAGTGTTGACGTTTTGGTTGCCATGTAATACACTGGCGCTGTTGATGCCCAAAGAGCCACTTGGGCAGCTCCCTGTAATCCCTGCCTCTTTCCTGTAATGCCTGTGTTTTGATAGAGAAGATGGGAGGCAAGGGGGGGGGGGGTCTTTATAAACACCCCCCATCCTCAGCCTCAGATCTTCAAAGCCCTTTGAACAGCCCCCGCCGCCCCAAGGTTCCCCTCAGCCGCAGCCCAGCAGAGCAGTCGTGGGGAGGCATAGCATAAGCCCCCACACTGCGGTCGTTCGTGACGCCTGCAGCGTTTACTGTCGACTGAAACCTGATGCTTCTGTCTTTGTTGTTTTAGCAGCAGACTGACTCCTGATTTCCAGGGGCAGTGTGAGGCGTCGGCGGTGCCGTCTATTGTCTCAATGCCTGATGGAGGCATTAATGTAACTGTAAGAGGAACCCCCCCCCCCCCCAGGTCGTATCACCATCTACCTAGATTGGTTGGGACTCACAACATTGTTAATCTGTAGAGTCAGCATTTCCAAGCCCCCTGTATCAATGAGGTGATCTTGACCTCCCTGTCTAACCCTTTGGAGCTGTGAGGTAAGCGGAGACCAGAGTATTCAGATAGATCAGAGTATTCAAACACGACTCACAGATGGTGCTTCGTCAGCTGGCACAGTTTTACACTTACTGGTCAGCATACTCTCATATACTTACTGGTCAGCTTACTCTCATACACTTACTGGTCAGCATACTCTCATACACTTACTGGTCAGCATACTCTCATACACTTACTGGTCAGCATACTCTCATACACTTACTGGTCAGCATACTCTCATACACTTACTGGTCAGCTTACTCTCATACACTTACTGGTCAGCATACTCTCATATACTTACTGGTCAGCATACTCTCATACACTTACTGGTCAGCATACTCTCATACACTTACTGGTCAGCATACTCTCATACACTTACTGGTCAGCATACTCTCATACACTTACTGGGCAGCTTACTCTCATACACTTACTGGTCAGCATACTCTCATACGCTTACTGGTCAGCATACTCTCATACGCTTACTGGTCAGCATACTCTCATACGCTTACTGGTCAGCATACTCTCATACGCTTACTGGTCAGCATACTCTCATACGCTTACTGGTCAGCATACTCTCATACGCTTACTGGTCAGCATACTCTCATACGCTTACTGGTCAGCATACTCTCATAGGCTTACTGGTCAGCATACTCTCATACGCTTACTGGTCAGCATACTCTCATACGCTTACTGGTCAGCATACTCTCATACGCTTACTGGTCAGCATACTCTCATACGCTTACTGGTCAGCTTACTCTCATACGCTTACTGGTCAGCATACTCTCATACGCTTACTGGTCAGC
Organism: Brienomyrus brachyistius; assembly: GCF_023856365.1. NCBI lineage: Eukaryota > Metazoa > Chordata > Actinopteri > Osteoglossiformes > Mormyridae > Brienomyrus > Brienomyrus brachyistius. The sequence goes on along the minus strand of NW_026042589.1, from coordinate 78,406 downwards.
ATACTCTCATACGCTTACTGGTCAGCATACTCTCATACACTTACTGGTCAGCTTACTCTCATACACTTTTATCTCCTTATATGTAGACCTCCATTATACTCTTCAGCATGCTACAGATTATAACCAAATGCAAATCTTGCATTTTGATCTTCAGTGTAAATGTAACATTGTGTGGGTTTCGCTTCCTGAACTTTGCAGGTTGTGTCATGAAAAGTATCCCTTACGGATGTCGTTCTCTACAAAAGTCAGCCTGGGCTTGGCGGTAGGATTGGCTCAGATTTCTGCAGGTACATGGCTGAGGCATGGGAGGTGTATGATTACCAGGCAGGTAGCGTGACGTTCCCTTGCAGACATGGGGGGTGGGGGCAGGGGGGGTCCTCTCAGCGTGGGAGATACCTGAAGTCAGCGTTTTATTTGTCTGTTCAGCTTTGCCGATTTTCCCACATATTCCCCCCCCCCCCCCCCCCCCCCCCGCCGGTCCTGCATGACTGTTTGTGTCCCATATTAGGTCTGGATGTGTTTGCCTAAATGCCCAGGGATGGTGGGGCTCCTTCACTCAGGCGCTTTGCCAGGTTGCATCAGCCCAGAGACCTTGCACTGCATGTGCCCTGTGTTTGTGTGCCTCTGCTCTGGGGAAGGCGGGGCTGTGCTTCCTCGTCGCCCTTAGCGACAGACCTGATCAAACGAGAGAGAGGTGAACTGTATCAGAAACTGGATCGATGCGAAATCGAGGCCGCAGTCAGAGTGCGGGGAGAGTTAATCGATTTAGCAGTGAAGTTTTGGAGCCCGTTGGTGATTTTTTTTCCCCACAGCTGAATTGCGACGTGCTGCCGGCGAGCAGACATGCAACGAGAGCCACTGACCCCACGCGGCTTTGTGTCCGATCGCTCGCAGACCCCGCGGTGTTTCCTGCTGCTTTCCCGCCCACTTGCCCACCCGCTAGCGTCTGACTTATTCCACTCTTTGTGTTCGAGAGCAAGGCAGACACTCCAGCGGGAGAATAATCTGTGGGCCTCTTCGCTGCTTGCCGTAGCGCATTCATCATTTTGGGCGGTTGCCATGGAGATGGCTGCTGGAGATATTGCAGCGCCGCATAGCGTGACAGAAAACGGCACGTGTGTCTGAGCGGTGTGTGTGTCTCCATGTGGTAGTGTGTGTATAGGTTGACATCTAGCATACTGTGTCCCCACAACGCAGTAAAATGTGTTACTTTTTAGCTTGGGGGAGATTTTTCAGGTTCGAACAATATAAACCTCAATCTGTGAATCTGATTGCGATCAAAAAATTAAAAATTAAAAAGTCTTGTATTTTGTTTGGTTACTTATGATTAAGGTTAGGGCTGGCTTCGGATTATCATAGTTAGGATCAGGGGTCTGCCCATAGACAGGAATAAATTCACAATTATAGGAATATACTGTGTGTGTGTGTCTCCAGCCTGTACCGTGACACACCCGGACGATCCGTCTCCCCCCTTATTTACACACGCCCGCTGATTCACGGCTCTGGCAGCTGTGTGCTAGCCAGGCGTCTCGCATATATGAGATTTCCTCCCAAGCCATAAATCTGTTGTGTTTCTTTTGACAGAATTCACTGAAAAAGAGGAATTCCCGGCAGCCGAACAAAGCAGAGAAGAAGCCCTCTCCACAGGTAGGGTGGGGGAACTCGGGCAGAGGTGCCCTGAGCCGCAGGCGGGGGAGGGGGGCAGGTAGCAGGCAGCAGCCCAGGCCCCTGGGACCGCAGCTCTGATCTGGTGTAAAGGCAGAATCGATCCCCTTCTCCGTCCCAATGGCTGCATGTAGAAAATCGTGTCGTGTTTATGCATCTTGCTGGGAATTCAAGCCCGTGGGGGGATGTTTAGCCCCACCTGGCTCCCACTCCAGTAATGAAAATGGACCCGGTTTCATTACACACAAACTTGCAGTTGTATGAAACCGGTTTCATTTTTAATGCACAAACTATCTATCTAACAATGTCAAACTACACACGTGTGTATTTCCCAGAGGCAGCCGAAAAGCACACTCTGCATCTTATGAGCTTAGCTTTCTTGTCTGTGCACTGCGCTGATCCTGCTCACGCAGCCGTGCGATCTTGGGAATTCTGACTTATGATGAAATCTCTGAAATTCCCCAGCAAACCTCCTAGTACTTTCCGTCATATTTTCGAGAAACGGGCACAAGTCATCAAGGGAATCGACAGCAGATCCAAGTCCTCTAGAGTTTTTCATCCCGAGTTGGTGGGCGGGATTATATTAGGAGACGAGATAAGAGCAACATGAACTTTAATGATCTCAGGAGAAATTCTGCTGCAAACAGCGGCAAGGAACGTAAAGTGCGGACAACCAAACACTCAGTGCAAGACAAAGACAAAGTGCAAAGGCAATATGTATAGTGCAGACAGATATAGAAAGTACACAATGCATTAATAGAGCACCTTAAAAAAGAATATTAAGGAAATAAATGTTTAAAAATAAAACAATAACTAAATAAATATAACAATGGAAGGTTAATGTATTTAGATACGCATGTATCCATCTGGGGGTGGCACACTGGCACAGTAGTACTCAAACCTCTGGGTCCAGGGTTCGAGTCTCCGCCCTGGCTCTGTGAGTGTGTAGTTTACATGTTCTCATTGTGGGGGTTTCCTCTGGGGAATCTGGTTTCCCCCCACAGTCCAAAAACATGTTGAAGGAGGTGGGTTGGCACCCCATTCTGGGTTATTTCCTGCCCATAGCTTCCGGGATCGGCCCCACAGCCCTGCACATGCAGAATGGGGGGGGCACAGCTGTCTCACTGAGATGGGGGTGCTCACTTGGGGTGTCACTTGTGGTCCTCAGGAGGATAGTTCCGACCTCAAATGCCAGCTCCACTTCGCCAAGGAGGAATCAGCGCTCATGTGCAAGAAGCTGACCAAAATGGCTAAGGAGAGTGAGGGCATGCGGGAGGAGCTAGCCAAGTACCGCTCGCTCTACGGAGACCTGGACGCCTCCCTGTCCGTGGAGGAGGTGGCCGACTCACCCCACAGCCGCGAGGCTGAGGTCAAGGTTCACCTCAAGCTGGTGGAGGAGGAAGCCAACCTGCTGAGTCGCCGCATTGTGGAGCTAGAGGTGGAGAACCGGGGCCTGCGAGCCGAGATGGACGATATGAAGTGCCAGGAACTGCCTGGGGGGGCGGGGCCTCTGGCACTGGGAGGGGGCGTGGCCACGGGAGACAGCACCGTGGAGCTGCAGAGGCACCTGCAGTTCGTGGAGGAGGAGGCAGAGCTGCTGCGGCGCTCCCTGCTGGAGATGGAGGAGCAGAACAAGCTGCTGATGAACGAGCTAAACCGCTACAAATCGGAGCAGGAGCCCGAGGGGGACCTGGCGGTGGGGACGGTGGTGGATGAGGACGCCGGCGATGGCTGCGCAGTGGGCGAGCCGCCGCAGGAGGAGCTGCGTAATGCGCGGCTGCAGATCGGCGAGCTCAGCGGCAAGGTGAAGAAGCTGCAGTATGAGAACCGTGTGTTGCTGTCCAACCTGCAGCGCTGCGACCTCGCATCCTACTCGCGGCTCGCCATGGAGACGGACGCCGAGGCGGGCGACTCTGCCGAGTGTGTGCCGTGCCAGCAGCGCCGCGAGGGGCCTGTGGGCGGCGAGAGCAGCGCGCCAGCCGAGGCGGAAAAGACGGCGGCGGAGGGCGGGCGGGGCAGGCACGTCGAGGCCACCCTGCAGGGCCTTAAACTGAAGGACTATGAGGCCCTCCTGGCCGTGAGGGACCAAGCACACCTGGTCACCACCGCCATCCAGCTTCTGACTGCATCCGGCTCAGGCTGGCTGATCCCCTACCGCAAGACAGCATCCTGCCCTAACGAACCGGCAGAGCCAGAGAAGAACCAGGATCTGCCCCTGATGGAGGCGCTGAATGGCCGGCTGGGCACCCTGCAGACGCAGCTGCTGTCCTTCATAGACCGGGTGGAGGCCCTGAGGGTCAGGGAGGCAGTGGAGGGGCTCTCGCTGGAGAGCGGCAACACCGAGGACCAGGGCAAGAGCAGGGAGGCAACGGTCGAGCGGAAGGTGAGGCCACTACGAACCCCTGCCTTTTGTTTTGATTTCCTCCGTTCCCTGGACTCTCCCCTCCTTCGCAACATTTTTTTCTTTATCCCTCTCCTTTATATCCCATGCCAAAGCTCACTAACACCCCCGCACTTAAAATTTCCAGAATCGGGTGCATGCTGGTCACGTACACACAGACTGACACCTATCAGCCTCTAATGGAATTCCCCAAAAGATATTCCTAATAAAATACCATTAGACTGAATATCCTGCTGGCTTTAATGTGCAGCGTGGAAGTTAAAGACCAGCTGTGTATTTTACATAGCATCCAGGAGCAGAAAATTATGGTACTAGCAGCATTTTTGTCCTTATATATGTAACCATTTCTTTGAGATGGATGGATTAATGGATGGACAGTATTAGTTTGGAGCTGCTGGTGTTGACCGTCAGCTGTAGTCCTCAGCCGAGGTAGGCACCCGAGCATCCAGCTTCTCCTGGTATGAGGCCAAGCGCATCGGACTGAAACTGGCCATGGGAGGCTTCCGGAAGTCTCCATCAGAGGCTAATCCCCGCGTCGTCTCTCCCCCCATTGCATGAGCATCATAGCCGACGGTTTCTGCACACGTTTTTCCCCTTTTCCTACTTCCTCTCTCTCTTCTTCTCCTTCTTCTGCTCTTCTCCTCTATTCTTTTTTTTTGATTTTCTGTTCCTCTTCCCCCCCCCCCCCCCCCCCGCAGTCGTTGTTCTTAGTCCTCATTTTTGTTCTGGTTCTGTTCTCCATGCTGTCTTATGCCGCTGTGGCAAAACTGTTTTTTCTTTACATACTTTTCTTCGTCTTGTAAGTTCTCTTGATGTTCTTTATGGAAACCATCAATTTGTCCCATTTTGTTTCTGGAACCCCTCCCCTTATCCTCCTCTTCCTCCTCCTCTTCCTCCCCCCCCCCCCTTTGTGGCCCATAAACACCCTCCCGGTCCCCCCTCTCCTCCTCCGCCTTCCTCCTCTGTCCTGCCTCCCCTCTCTTTATCCTTTGTTCTGTTTTCATTAACTTGCCCATGCATGCAGCAGCCTGACTTTAGGGACCAATCAGAGCATCGGGTCAAAGGTCAGAACGTGCACCTAAGCAAGACAGAGGAGGCGGACAACAAGGAAAAGGACCAGGATACCCAGCAGCCAGAGGGAAAGGAGACCGACACCACAGAGGTGTGTCAGTTGACTTACAATCACAGGGTGCCCCTTCTGGAATATTCTTAGATCAGTTCAGTGAAATGTTTTGGAACAGCTGCATGCAGTCAAGAGCTTGCCCACAGCCTTGTTGATTTGACCTTTAGGTAAACAGTCTCTATGGTAACACAGGTTATAACGGGAAGTCTGTCCAGGCTATAAGGCCGAGATACCTGAGATCAACACAATGGCACCATCTCCTTCCACAGGATGTTCTTTTATTGTTCTCAAAAGCAGAAAATAAAATGAGAATTACTTCTGGTGTGTGGCGTTTTGTTCCGCAGTGGACTTCACCCCCCCAGGAGTCTCACGGCTTTCCCGAATCGCAGGCGATGGTGCACGACCGGCTGCTCCAATCTAACTGAGCCTCAGTATCTCTCTGCTATCATTAGCATTTAGGAGGAGTTGAGTTAATTTTAGATCGAACTTCAGAAGGGTTATTCCAGAATTATCTAAATAAAAGTTCTTGTCTTGGTGGCCGGTTTCGTATCGGACATATTAGTCGTCACACCATCAAGTCGGCAAGTGACGATTTGCCGATGCCGGGACTGCTATCGTAGGCTGCTTTGGAGAGTCATGGGGTCACGTTGTGGAAAGTGGCACAGCGATGGCCGTCGAGCAAATGGGGAAACGGTCACAGGGAGCAACGATCGGGCTCAAACTGGACACCGCGGTAAAATCGGCTTCCTATCCCAGCTGTAGCTGATTGGGAATTTTCTTCTGGATCTCTGGCGCTATGCAGAAATGGAGCGATGCTCTTTTCCAGAACGGCCTCACAGGGATGCTCTGGATCGCCTGAAGCAGGGATGGCGGCCCGGCGCATGTCCGAAGGCCCGTAAATCAGACAGGAGGCACGGCTGGGCCCCCTCCAGACGAACCATCTCTCTCCCCTACAGTCGTCGGGGGGGGGGAGCATTTACCTCGCGCCTGACATCCTCGCCATCTCCTCTCCCCAGCAGCTAGACCACATCCAGGAGCTGCAGGTTCTGCTGTCGGAGGCCAGGGACGCTGTGCAGAGTAGTCAGGAGCAGGTGTCCCAGGAGAGGCAGGCACGCCGGGAGGGCACTCAGAAACTGGCGCAGGTACCAGCTGTTACTAAGACAACAGCAGCACCATGGACTCCCCTCACACTGCACTCACCCCCCCCCAACAGCTCCCTAAAGTCTCCTCCCAGTCCTCCCAGTCCTCCCAGTCCTCCCAGTCCTCCCAGTCCTCCCAGTCATCCATTCCTTCACGACTTCACTTTCTGTTGGCACCCGCTCCCTTCCACCAACCCCCCCCCGTTCTTAATCCCCCTCCCCCCGGCCTCCTCACTTCCCAGCTGCAAGAGGAGCACCAGAAGGCCCTGGTGCGGAGGGACTTCCAGCTGCAGAGTCTGAGCCTGCAGACCCGCCTCCAGCAGAAGTTCTGGAGTCAGGAGAGGAACCTAATGGTGCAGGAATCCCAGCAGCTGAAGCAGAACCTGCTGCTGCTCAGCCTGAAATTGCGGTGGCTCCTCAAACAGTGGAGGCTGGGCAAGAAGCTGGAGGGAGAAGGGAAGGACATCCTAGAGGTATGCAAGCGTGGGGGACTTTTATTTTGACGTCCATTAGAGGGCACTGCATTAACCCTTTCAGTGCTGCAATAGTGGGTATAGAGGGAAAGTCGAGTGAGTATATTCAAATGTACTGTTGTGTTTCAAAGGTTCTGGGGGTAAACAGAATTCTGTCCTCAGGTGAACAATGTGAAGGACCTCTACCTGCTGCTGGAGGAGGAGGGCCTGGCCTCCCATCAGGGGGACAACAAGGCCTCCGTGACAGAGGAGGAATCCAGCCCGGTGGCCAAGGACGTGTGTCAGCTGGAACGGACCATCAAACAGGTGCAAGCCCACTGAGATGTCTGTCAGAACTGTCCCAGAGCTGGGGGGACGTGTTTAAGAATGTCACAGAGAGCTACAGTAATTTTTGAGAAGAGAGTTGTTGGGTCAACAGCATCTGACATAGTGTACAAGTTGTGAAGATTACAAAATGTCTAAAAGATTTCATAATGGGACTGCTTTTCCTGGTGTTATTGTCCAACAAATCGAACGGCTTCCTTGTCCCAAAGGCATATCAGCTATTCGATGATGGTTCGTTATTGGCTGCATAAAGTAAACAAACTATAGTGAATAGAAGTACCGGTCAGTTCATAATTAATTAAACTACGAAGTTTTCACAGACCAGTGGGCTGAGCAGCACCTTGGCAGACCTGAAGGGGGCGCTACATGACCTGACCACAGAGCTACGAGAAGAACGGCAGGGGTCCCAGGAGCTCACCCAGCAGTTTGCCCGAGCAAAGGCTTCGTGGGAGGCGGAGCGCACTGAGCTTAAGAGTCACATTGCGCAGGTGAGCAGCTGCCCTCCATACTCGCGTTAACGTCGGGAGAGCAATCCTACCGAGTGCTTCAGCTCTGCCGTCTCCAAAGGAGTTCAGCCCCCAATGACAGAAATATCCATGGTCTGAAATCTCACTAAAATCTCTAGCAAGCTTTGGTCTTTCCCTAAAAAGCTCCAGCAGAGCCCAACCGTTGTACTAGACTACATCTTCGGCCCGTCGTACAGCTTTTGTGTGTCTCTAAGCTTTCTGCAGAGTTTGCAATAAGTCATTATCCCAAAAAGCGGCAAAGCCGGTGATTCAGAATCTCCCCCTTTGAGGACCTTCCATAAGAATCGATGCCAGTGACGTTAATTTGGTCTCAGAACTGCAGTGAAGGAAGGCGGCCAGCTGCAGTTCCAGTGTTTTACGGGAGGCTGGCAGACGGGCTGCAAGAAAAATGGGAACCCGAACCGCACCGTGCTGATGGGATGTCGGGGCAGATTTACTGCGTTCAGCAAGCTGTATTTCAGCATCATTCCTTCCATCCCGGCTTCTCACCTTGGCGTAGAGTGAAAGGCAGGGGGTGGAAGCCGATGGCAAATCGCCCCCGCTCTGGGCCTTCAAGGTTGGGCGACTTTTTGACCAGAACCCGGAAAAAATGGATGCCTTGGCACTCTTCCCATATTTCCCTCGTAACGTTTCCTCATTCATGTCCAGGACAAAACACCACTGTTGTGTTTGTGTACAACCGATGGGTTTTGCGGCTCACTTGAGCCACCAAAGGTCTGCTTCAAAAACTTCAGAAAGAAGATCGCATGCTGGAATAGAGGAGACTGATGTTGACCGCTGCGTTTAATATAGTGACCGAATGGGTCTGGGGTTGATTGTGGGACTGCATTGCCTCAGAAACAAGCAACAACTGTTAAAAGAAAAGGTTAGAAACATACCTATTGTAAATTACGCATTTGCAAGTTTTGTAGTTAGTTTTGAGAGAATTGGTGTGTTGCTGGTTTTGTTTCTTAAATAGTTTATATATACAGCACCCTCCGCAATTATTGGCACGCCTTGTAAAGATTTGTAAAGAAGGGTTAGAAAAAATCCACCTTCTGGTAAAGTAACTTCATCTCGCACTGAAAAAAATAGAAAAATCCAACCTTTCATTCAGTGTTTCTGTTGAAAATAATTATTTCTTGATGAAGGATTTGTTTTTCTTTGATTAAATTTATTATATTGAAAGGTTGGATTTTTCTAATTTTTTCAGTGTGAGATGAAGCCACTTCACTAAAAGGTGGATTTTTTTCTAACCCTTTTTACGAAAGGGGTGCCGATAATTGTGGAGGGCGCTGTATATCTGATTGTCTTTTTTTAAATATCCTCGCATATTATTTAATTCTTTATTCATCATCAAAAAATATATCAGTCTATTTTTGTATCTTTTATGCATAATCTGCCAAATTTAATGCCTGAAAACGTCCAGAAACATGGGCGTCCTCACAGCCATGTGCTAACCAGCCACCCCTCCCCCATCCCACCCCCTCACAGCTGGAGTCCAAAACGGGGAAAGCGGGATTGGCGGCTGAGAAGGAGGCCCCAGAGCTGAAGGTGGCGTTAAGGAGGGAGCGCGAGGAGCACCAGCACCTGCTGGCCGACTCCTACGCCGCCGTCATGGACCTGACCAAGCAGCTGCAGATCAACGAGCGTAACTGGAGCCGCGAGAAGCTGGAACTGCTGGAGCGATTCAATCAGGAGCGTGGCCAGTGGGAGCAGCGGCTGCGAGACACACAGGCCAAGGCCGGCCAGGTTAGCCGCCAGCACCTGCACCTCCGCCTGGCCCCTGGGAACCTGCCCTGCGTTCCCTTCCATTTTCCTCCTTTTTTTCTTTTTTTATTACTCCTTTTTTATGTCCCCTATTTATGGAGAAGATTTGATTTTTCCAAGACAATGGCATCACGACGAACTACCACGGAGAGACAGTGTGTCATTATGATGCAGACGTAGTGATTTCGTGTCTCCGGCGGCACTCGTCGAAAAAGCCGGCGAATTTCCGTAGGCAGCTACTATGATGGCAAGCTGTGGGTTCAGGGACGACGTGTGGGGGAAGCTTACTCACGAGGATTCATCCGCAGCCAGAGGACAGGAAGTGGGTGCTCATGATGCGCAGTAGCATGGAACCGTAGCCGTGCTCCTCTGAGGAAGCCGGGGGATTAGTCATGCGTAAAGTACTCTGCTTGGTCACAGGGAGTAGGGATCGCTGTTTAGTGACTAAGGATGGTTTCTGGGCTTGCGGTACACGGTCGGAACCGTTCGTCGATGCTGCCAAACAGTAAATTAAATCCCGTAATGGATCAAGGCCAGTTGATATTTGTGGCGGCCAGCTGTTGAAAATCCCGTGTCGTACACATCCAGCTTCACTGTTGTTCTATTTATCACTAAGCATGCCATCAGTGTTTTATCTCCTAAAGAGTGATCGTCCATTCATGTACCAGAGCTGAAAAGGACCCTCAGGCATTGATCTGGTCACCCTTCTTCCTGTTCGATTTAATGGGCCCCAGTCAGCTCTGGGTCCCTACAAAAAAAAGCCTTGCTCCACTTGGCAGGACCTACTGCCTGTCTGGACCCGGTCCAGTCTGCCGCAGATTGAGGCCCATTCCTAAAAAACAGGAAAAGCACATTCCCATGGATCTTCTGCCTCTTCCGGGCCATTAGGCAGTCAGTCTGGGCTCTTTTTGTTTCTTTGCTGAACCCAGGAAAAGTAGACAGGAACAAAAGTTAAGCTATAACACACAAGTGGCAGAAGCCAACTGCACGAGAAGAGTCGTGCAGGTTCTTTGTGGTGTCGGCTTCTGCTGCTTACGTGTGGGCTAGGAGATTGAGTAGGGCACCTGGTGTGCACGAGGAGTGTGCATGAAAGGTGTGCATGAGGGTCCGTCAAAGACCGTCATTTGGTTAATGCTCCATGACCTTGTGGAAGCAAGAATATGGGATTCAAATTAGCAGTACAACTGTGCAACTGATAAGAGTCATGTTCCCTGATGTGTCTTTGCACAGCTGGAATTTCTAGATCATTTCCACATAGTCAAATGACAGAGATGATCCATTTCAGAAGGTTATTGTGTCTTCCTTCCCGAGTGTTTAAATTTTTCTCAACTTCGACTTCTTGTACTGTCTTGCAGCCAGAGAAGATTCCAGAAAAGGGGGGATCATCAGAAGCAGATGTGAAGAGGTGAGGTTCCTCTCAACTGTGCAGATCTTCATGAGCAGACATCTCCAAGTGTTTTCTCCCAAATTCTATCAGCAACACAATACTGAGGTCCACTGCGGTCAGGGTGGGGGTAACCCCCATCGATTGATTTTGCCACCTGGGGGCCGGGAGTTGGATGGATTAGTAGTTGGGACGGTTACATGCTGGAGTTCCAACAGTTGGTGTTCCATGTTCTATAGAGTACCATCCAGTTGTTGTCTTCACCTCTTTCCTCTGTTCATTTGTAATTTGCAGGACCAAATCCATCTCTTCGGTGCCAGAATTTGAGAATCTTCCAGAAACCTGTCCTTTTGCCCCTATGTGTGAAATTGATGGGATTAATGTTAAGGGACGGAATGGACAGCCTGGTGTCCTGCCCAACCTCCTAACCCACTCTGACTTGAATGACCTGAACAAGAAGAATTGGAAGTACCTCACCAGCGAGGTAGCTCTTCTAGAGAAGGGAGATCCTTTCAAAACCTGGGATTGTCCTACCACTACCAGCAGCTTCCCAGGCCTGGACCTGAGCCTCAAGCACATCCAGAGGAGCTACACGGCTCCCGACAAGACTGGGATCCGCATCTATTACAGCCCACCCGTGGTTCGACGTATGGAGAGATGCTTGGCCAAGGGATCGCCACAGGCTGAGCCAGGAAGCTCGCACATTGGTGAAGGGACCCGAGGACCTGGGGACAAGGAGGAACCTGCTCCCAGCACCTATGACAGATGGCTCTGCAAGTTCTCCAAGCAGCATCGGGAACTGCTAGAAAACGGACCTGCCTCCGTGGCCTCAGCCGGCCTTCCCTCGCCATTCCACGACCTGGAGATCTCAGGCAACCTGAGCGATGACATGAAGGAGATGACCAACTGTGTCCGGCAAGCCATTCGGTCCAGCTCCCTGGAGAGGAAGTGCAAGGATACCGCGTGCCAGACAGTGGGCGTGGCCAGCACCGGAACCCAGACAGCCCAGTTTGTCAGCGTGGGCCTCCAGACTGAGGGACCCAGGAGTAGCAGTCTCCATACCAAGGTCCTACCACCACGGGTGTCCTCACTGGCATCAACACGTTCGCGCCAGATCTCGAGCTCCCTCGAGAAGGTCCACAGCCGCATCGAGAGACCATGTTGCTCACCCAAATACGGCTCACCCAAGCTCCAGCGCAGAGTGTCGGCCTCGTCCTCCAAGCTGGATGGATCCAAGGACCGGAGCCTGTGGAACCTGCACCACCGTGGGCAGAATGGTTCTGCCTGGGCCCGCTCCACCACAACCCGTGACAGTCCCGTGCTCAGCGGCCTCAACGACGGCCTGTCTAGCCTCTTCAACGTGGTGGAGCACTCAGGCAGTGTGGAGTCCCTGTGGAAGATGGAGGCCCCCAGCACTGGCCCCAAGGCAGCTGGCAAACCTAGCAGCGAGCCCGGCGTCCACAGATACGGCATCGTCCATGAGTTCTTCCGCAACGTATGTGGCAGGGCGCAGACGCCCATGCCAGCTGCGGAGGAGGGGCCGCACAGGGAGGGGATGCCAGCCAATGAGGTGAAGCCAGAGTGGCCCCCCAGCACCACATTGGCTGGGAATGACAATGTCACCAAGATTGTTAACAAGAGGTTCATGAAGCAGAGTCCGCGGGATGAGCAGGGCCAGGCTATGTCGGAGGTAAGTTACCATGGCGACTGTCCCAAAGTAACCCCCAGTGTAGCCTCCTAAAAAAGGAAACGAGCCTCGAGCATTGTCAAATGTAGATCCACTCCTGATCGCACTGTCTTTACCCCAAAGCAGGAGTCGACCTGCGAATGCACTTCCCCGCCTCTGACCTCCTGCTTCTCCCGGCCATCCCGCTTGGCCGCCCGTCATGCCCCAGGCCACTGCAAGCTGCGCTCGCCGGATTCCCTGGAAGAGAAAGGGGACGTGGTCCACGTGGAGTGAGGGGACAGGAGGTGGCTCTGCCTAATCGACACCTCCCGCACCCAGGCAGGAAGGTGCAGTGGCTAGATGTCAGATTCTAATGCCAAGGAAAAAGAGCTTGTATTCTAGAATATCACCCAAACTACTGAGGACTACCAGCAGAAAGCAACATCACCAGGACAGAGCAAGAGTACTGGGAATCCACCTTACCTTACTCTACTGACTGTTTGCGCTGTATTCTAACTACTTAACTTTGTCAAACCCTTCTCACCCCCCCCCCCAGCATTAACGTGCCTCACCATCCCATTTTGTAGCAATCCCACCCCCCAAGTTTAAGAATTTGAAAGGAGAATCATCCTTCCATGCAACCTCTTTGGATGAATCCAAATCATTCCGTGATCACCTCATTCCCCATGCCAAGGAAGGGTGGGGGAGAGATTCTAATACACGTGCCTCGAAAGGTGGCCACATTCACCCCCCCCCCCCTTTACTTACATGGGGTCTGGGGGAACTGCATCCAGCAGGTCTTAGCAGAATGCCAGGAATCCAGAAAGAAGCTCACTTATAGATATCGCTGAAGCCCATCTTCCCTGAAACTGGTACTTTTTATTGATACGAGTTACTATTGCGGCTCGGACTGTATACAGCCAGTATACTTCAGAAAACACTATCATTGCCCCGTCTGCCACATGCGGTTTTGAGGCTATGCACAATTACAGGCAGTCCAAGCCCAGCTGTAAACATGCCGGGTCAGAATCATGAATCACCCTCAGTGGACGGGACCTTTTTGATCTTTTGTTTTTCCATCCTTTCCGAACCACACGCCATTTTTTTTTTATCTATGGTTCTCACGTTCTTTTACTGTGTGCTGAGCTCCACCACTGTCCTGAAGGCATTTGGGGGTGAACCTGAACGACCAAAACTGGTTGGATGTCCGGGTTAGCGTGTCACTTCCTGACACTGAAGCGTAGTAGCTTCAGGAGTGACGAATGCACCCATTATGAAATCTTTTATGGCATATTTCATGTTGGTATTTAATTTCTTAATTTTAAAAGGACTAAAAAGGAGAAAGCTAAATATTTATGTTCTTTTGATACTGAGGGATTTATTTTTTAATTTTTTAAAATTATTTTTAAACATTTATATCTTCTGTCTTGATGGTGCTGGACAAACAGGTTTCGTTAAGTGTGTTTATATAGTGAGTTTATATAGACATATGGCTCTCCAGTTAAGATTGGTGTGTGTTACGGGCTTTCCAGGCAGATGCCTTAAAGACAGGAGGAATCTCTTGCCAAGCATGCCGACTTCGAGCTGCCTGGGATTGGCTGTCCGGCCTCGTCTCCCAACATTGCTGATGTCTTAGGCGCATGAAGCTTGGGTCAGTGTCCCTGCTTTCGTGAAAGTGACAGCCACACTATTTTAGTGTCACACAGAGAGCAGATCACAACGGTAGTTAGAATGGCAGGTAGTGAACCTGAAAATGCTGTCCCCCAGCGTGTAATGCTGCTGTCTCCAAAATGGCTACCTCCTCATCCTCAGTACCTTAACGATCACGGGAATCCACCTGGCTCGTCACACCCATCTCCCCGATTTAACAAAGAGCATTAAAATAAACAATCGACGGTTAATTCCAGCAGGTCACGTCAGTGCCTTTTTCCTACAGACTTAATATGGTGGTAAGAAAAAGCAATTAAAGAATCCGACCGGAGGCGGAAGAGAGTCTAACCGCAGAAAGAACGCAAGCTGACCAAACTGTTTCGAGCAGTGTTTCCCAGTCCGGTCCTCGGGGACCCACAGCCGGTCCACATTTTTGTACCCTCCAAGCTCCCTGCCAGACAGACCACATTTCTGCTCCCTCCAAGCTCCCTGCCAGACAGACCACATTTTTGCGCCCTCCGAGCTCCCTGCCAGACAGACCACATTTCTGCTCCCTCCGAGCTCCCTGCCAGACAGACCACATTTCTGCTCCCTCCGAGCTCCCTGCCAGACAGACCACATTTTTGCGCCCTCCGAGCTCCCTGCCAGACAGACCACATTTCTGCTCCCTCCGAGCTCCCTGCCAGACAGACCACATTTCTGCTCCCTCCGAGCTCCCTGCCAGACAGACCACATTTCTGCTCCCTCCGAGCTCCCTGCCAGACAGACCACATTTTTGCGCCCTCCAAGCTCCCTGCCAGACAGACCACATTTCTGCTCCCTCCGAGCTCCCTGCCAGACAGACCACATTTCTGCTCCCTCCGAGCTCCCTGCCAGACAGACCACATTTCTGCTCCCTCCGAGCTCCCTGCCAGACAGACCACATTTCTGCTCCCTCCGAGCTCCCTGCCAGACAGACCACATTTTTGCGCCCTCCAAGCTCCCTGCCAGACAGTGCACTTGGAGGTCCGGATTGGGAAACACTGGTCTGGCGCATGACCACATGACCAAATACGACATTCCTCCCCCCCCCCCCCCCCCCCCCTCCCCCCAGGCACCCTCCCACTCCCCACTCCTGTCGATCCTGGGACAAAGTGAGGAAAGCGAAGAGGAAAAGCTGAACCAGAACAGAAACCATTTAAAGCTCAAATATTTTCCTTATGTTCAAATCATAGTCCTCGTAAATTAACTTACAATATTCCAGAGCAGTCTTTGAGAACTACGGTATTTGGCGACAAATACCAAAACTGTTGTCTTACTGTAAATATGTTAGCTGTACTATTATTATTGTTATAACTGTTTTAACTGGTTTTCTTAGCACAGTTGAGGTCATCCTGTTATGCTTCTTGGCTTTGAAGCAGTGTGTCAGTCAGTAATCTCCCGCACAAAGCATTCCTGCAGTACAGTGGGATATCTCCACTGTTGTAGCATCCTTGTACAGTGCCCTTCCTGTCCACTCACCGCCCCCCACCCCCAATCCTCACTGGCCTTAGCCACAGGGACACTTCAATGAAACAGGGGGGCTAAACACAGACACATGAGAAAGGATCGGAGTAGTCATGTGACCATGTCATCTCAGCGAAATTGCCACCAAACCCATCTGTGCGTGACACTCCGTGCTGATGACTGCCCCTTGTGGCCCAGCTGAGAACTACAGTGTGTAGCAATATGAAAATGTATTCTTAAAAACTGTTAATAATATTTGCTAAATTATTATTGCACAACTGCCTGTATATTTGTTTTTTTTTGTTCTTTTTAATGACTTTTAAATTGAAATAAACATACCCTTCGTAAAAGTTTAATTTGAAAAGAAAAAAAATATTTATACTCTTTCTATCCTTGCAATGGAGAAATGGAACGTCTTTAATGGATTCGAGCCTCCTTTAATGTTAAAAAGGTAAACTCCCCTGTCCGCGTGTAGTTAGAAATCACAATTCTGTAAATATACATTAGGAAATGGATGGATTTAAAGAAAATGCAATGGAATTTCATTTTGGATTGCGAACCAGGGGAGGGGCCTTTCTGACTGCCAAAGTTCATTGCTTACTGGTCGTCATGTTTCACAAATAAATGTTAAAAAATAACCCGTGAGCAATTCTGTCATCATTTCTAGAAGTACTGAGATTTTGAGACCACTTCAGAATTCATAAACTGCAACAAAAGTAGCATTTCATCACTAATTTTATTACTGAGTGGAAATGGAAAGTCGGTAAAAAAATGGCAGGAAAGTCGTGGTCGATTCCCTTTTAAAAAAGGAAGGAAAAAGAGCATTTTGTTTTAGGAATGTTGCTGTGATTAAGGCAGACTGCGCCGTTTCTTTGCATCTGCAATGTTCACATTATGGACCAGCGCAGATGCCCCTCTCAGAGAACAGCTGGGCGCCCTTCCACAGCGCTCAACTTCTGATATGTTTTTCTGCTACAAATCCATATCATATCCCACATTTACATTTTGAATCCCCCCCCCCCCCCCCCCCCGAGTTTGTCACCAATGTAACTGTCAGACTCCCAGTCGCACAGCAACATGATGAAACAGCAGGAAATGCTCCGGGCTGGCGGGAGGGGGGGGGGGGGAGAGAGTGGAGCGGAAAAAAAGAAAACGGTCTTTCAGAGTCTGTTCTTCCCTTTTTTCCACTTTGCGGGGAGTTTTGGCAGTTGGCTGTTTTGTGGGTTTTTTTTTTTTTTGGGGGGGGGGGGGGGGATCCACTGTTTCCTGTGACTCTCACAGTAGCCGATTACATCACCGGAATGGAAATCGGGGATCAGCAGGCACGTGGCTTCACGTTTCTGGGAACATCTGGGGTCCTCGTGAAGTTACTGCTCTCTCTCTCTCATGCTCTCTCTCTCTCTCTCTCTCTCTCTCTCTCTCTCTCTTTCTGTATTTTGAACCAAAACAAGTTTGTATTTGAATGGACTCCTGGCAAGACAGGAAGTGACATCGTTCTTCTTAAAAAATACCCTGATAAGCAAAATAACGGCCTGCTTAGAGGAAAGGGGAAAAACAAAGTGAGACGCTCCAACGCTCCCAGTTTGAATAACATGAACATGCCTAGATCTTCTCCATATTTTTTCAATACTTACATCAGTACCTGCTTTGGGCTATTTTTTTACTCAATGTTTACTGTGATAAAATGCATCCGAAAGAAACACTCCACGGTAACTTCATCATATATATTAAAATGTATTAAAACATATGAATGGACTAGTGTGTAAGGGAAGCTTAGCCTGGCCAGAAAACATGGAACATATTTTCTATAACATGATAATTGTTTGGCTGCGCAATAGTTGCAAGTTCTTTCGTGCGCGACTCTGCGATTTAGGTCTCTCTGCTCCTGATCGGAACATTAATGGTTCAAATACCATAGTTATCAGATTAATTATATCCCCGCCGGATCCTTGAGCAAGGCCCTTAACACCAACTATTGTCTGATGCTGCTCCCTGATCCTCGTCTGTACGTAACTTTGGGCAAAAGCATCTGTTATAAATAGATGCAATGTTTGTAAAAGGATTTCGATATAGTGTGTCTGAAAGCACTATGGTCATTTCTGTATGGGAACTTGATTAACGAGCCGTGCAGCTCAGAGGCAGCGTCACGATAACAACAATCGCTGCCCTTTTAGAGTTCAAAGGGAGTATTGTCACAAGCAACACTGTGGACAAGCTAACCCTTTCCTATGGGACCAGCAGGTCACCTTCCCCAGTTAAACAGCATGACCCTGCACAATGGACTGCACAGACAACACCAAAACAAAACATCTATGACGTAAACACGACTGCATTCAACAACACGTATGGGCGATCATTGACAGGCCGAGCACGCCATCACACCATAACCTGAGCATCAATAATAATCATAAATGCACAGACCAGCCCGCAAGACTCACGAGAACCCAAAATGATTTTTCAGGGAAAAGCATCACAGAAATGCACTGTTCTGTAGTTAAAAATAAAAATTTTGAGTAATAAGACAGTTGTGAGATTCCCTGCAGTGAATAGACCCACGTGATATGGGGATTGGATGTACAATGCAATTTTATTCCCAGCCATGCTAACTGGGCGCAGTGGTGGCTCTGAGGGTAGGGATCTGAACCAGCAATTGGAAGATTGCTGGTTCAAATCATGTGAATGGCAGGAGAGAGCCTTTGACCAAGGGCCTTAGCCTGCAATTGCCTGGATATGATGTTAATCTACATACAGTCCTGTAAGCAGGTCCTCCAACTCGCAGGGAAACTTGGGGGTTGGGGGCAGGATTGGCACGCTGGTCCATTTCGATTAGTGTGGTGCTGAGGTATCACCTGCTGCACTCAGTTCTCCACCGTAAGGTGGCTTGTTGTGTGGTGGGTGTGGCAACGCGCTGTAATCAGCGTGTGCTCCTTACCTCACTCTCACTAACCAATCAACATACAAAACTATGTTGCCCTCTTACTCAAACAAGCCAATCGTACAGCCACGTGAGCAGGACCACTTCACCCAATCTCTCATCCTTCCTAAAACACTGCAAACATTCTCTATATCCTTAGAAGTTCATTGTAGGTGTGTAAACGAGCTTCCTGTGCTTCACATTCATTTTGTTCTCACTTTATGAAGCCATTTCGCCATTTTTTTCTTATTCGGAGAAAATGTTACTTCTGCTCTTTTGGTGCAGTCGGGGTTTATTCTACACACCAAATAGACACTGAAATAAAGCAATATGGCTTCTTTCCGCTTGTCTGCTCTCAAAACTGTTCATTCGAGGAGAGCAAGCGGCAGATTAAACAACATTTACACAAGCAGACCCTGAAGAGCCACCTTCGTTATGGAGGTCAGGGTTGCTTTGTGGCAGAGAAAGCGATCGAGGGCCCTGTGGTCAGTCAGAGACCTCTGTGTTAAATAGCCTGCGCTGTGCCAAACAGTAACCCCAACCCTAACCTCAACCCAGTAGCATTAGCGCCCCCTGGAGTTGCCTTTTTTATCGGGCCTGTTCCTGTGTCGGGCGTCACCATTAAGCCCAGCTCTGAGGACCTCAAGAGCCGTGTTCATGTCCTCAATGCACTGCAGCTACGCCGCATGGCCCTGAATGCGCATCCCACTCGTCGCCCCAGAGACCCGCATGGAAAAAAGGCAGCACATTAACCCCCCACTCAGAAGGTCCTCCTCCGTTTTGCTCCTTGCTATGACTCGATTGCCCCCGGGAAGGGGACATGGCACCATATCGCATGTAGGTCACATGTTTCTGCTGGCTGGTGACAGCGATCTATTTATACAGTGCAGCGATGCATCACACTAATCCCAGTGAGGATCAATCCGAATCCTGCTCTGAATCCGGAAGAGGCAGTCGCACGCTCCAAGCCCACACTTGCCGTAAATGATCTTTTCCATATTTACCTGGACTAAGGGCTACTATAGCAGTATAATCAGATAAATGTGATAAGACCAAAAAAAAAAAAATTTGATAAGACCGGAAAACGTTTTGGTCGGTACATACGCAAAATGGAACCCGGATAACGTTAGAATGTTTAGCCCTGCTGATCGGAAAGACGCTACGCTGAATATTGGAAATGATGTGTGAGCGGCCTGGTCATCCACCTTCCTGATTATATCTAATCTCCGCTCTTTAAAACCATGGACCTTTGACTGACTAGTGCAGTAAGTAGAGCATGCAGCTCTTAATTTCTGTGTTGTGGGTTCGAGCCCTGTTTTGGTACTCGCTGTCTAGGAGCAATGCACTGTATATCTGCGCTTTATGTACCTTACTGCTGTATGCCCCAGAACTTCTCTTTGCCTACAGCAGAGTCAGTCAGTCAGTCCCTGGAGCAATCGGGGGTTAAAGGCCTTGCTCAAGGGCCCAATGGTGACATCATTCTGCCAACCCTAGGATTTGAACCGGTAACCTTCTGTTCACAGATAGGGTGGGCTAACCCACAGAGTCACACAGCGCCTCTTACCTGCACCGCCAGACCTTTGCCCTGTACCCACACACAACGTGCAGCATTCAGCAAGCCAGCGCTGCTTCTAGTAACAGAGTCACGACGGGAAGGCCTCCCTCTGCTGATCGACACGGATCCGCTGCTCCATAACGCAGAGTTCAGCTAAGGACAGCTTCTGGTGCAATATCCTGCCAAGAATACAAAAAAAAACAACATTTTTAATTGAAATGAGGCAGAGGGGTATTGAAGCGGATTTTAACCACCAAATTCAGCCACTCGTTTTCCTCCCTGTCTGACACGGCCAAATGCAATCACCTCGCGATGTTATCGCCGGGGCATGAGAAAGGTGGGGCGCCTTTTACACAATCGCAGGATGGGGGAAGGGTGGCGACATGGTTCCTCCAGTAAAAGTGAGACTGACCCCAGCACTGAAACCAGTTCTTTTCCCCTCACTCGGGAGTCTTTGATTCCTCACACACACACACATATTAAAACATATAATGTTTGTGATAACATATAAAACACCATGTGCCTGGCAGTTTGTGATGTCGCCTGTAATCTGAGCTTGACGTATAGAAAGCTGTAAATGTCGCCAAGAAACCAGAAACACAAAAGACTAACTTCATTCAGAGATGCACGTGTCTGCTAATATGTTCCTGATATCCTTCAAATTTTAATTAAATTGGAAAAGGACTATTCTGTAATGTATTATGTTCAGCATGCCGTGCTAGATACAGAAATGCCACTCCGGTGAATGTGCTTTTAAAGCATCACCAGATAAAGCGAAACCACGATAAACTCAAAGAGCAGAAGGAAGAAAGACCCTGTTTAGAACCGAAAATGATTGCAGAGGATTAATTGACTTGACAGATGCTGAAAGACAGGAACGGGAAGTAAGAGGCGCCCCCTACTGGCGGTCTGCCTGCTCTCATCTAACCACAGAGCAACAAGGTCGCCCTACGAGATGATGACATCACAGAGAAGGGGGCTGTGTTTTTGATGATGCCACTGTAATCCCAACATAGGGGGCGCTGTAGGCCGTGTCTGTCGACCAATCAGGCGCCTGCCTAGGGCACCATCCTCTGGGGGGGGCGCTGACGTGCCAGCCAATTTCCCTTTGTCATGGACATCCGACAGTTTTTTACTCAGTAGAATAATTCAGCAACCCACTTTAGAAACAGGTCAGGCAGGCAGTCTGAATAAAAATGAGTTAACTAACCCTGAAATGTTTTTTACCTATAGCGATGTATTTTGGACTCAACCTGGCAAGTAATTAACTACAATATGTCACCCAAACCTACCTTTCATGCAGAAAGACACACCACACAAATCACACTTGATTATATTCTGGCTGTGGGCTCGTTATCACTCTTCCACAAACGACCCGAAATAATATGTCACTGAAACATTTTGGCTTTGTCGCTTTGCATTGACGAAATTAACCAGAAAGCCTCTCCCTCTCCTAGCTTTTTCTCAATTTTCATTTTGCAGATTCAGCACAAAAGTGATGGATCATCCCTAACATAGACCTGTCTATCTAATAGTCACACAAACTTTGTATCCAAGAGAAACTCCCTACGGCACAGAAACGCAGCTAGAAAGGGGCGATTTCGGTCTGTTCAAGATTAACCAGTGCATATGTCTATAGTGCATTAGATTCTTGCAATATAGAGCAGAGAATCGGAAGCTGCAGTCAGAGACTAAGTGAAAAATATTGCGATGGGTGCTGATGCCCCAACTGCCTGGAAAATGATCCTGACTTAAGGCACTAAAATGTTCGCTCAAACTCTCCGATCGCAGCATGGAGCCTCCGCACAATTCCCTGAATTAATAATGTAACCGCTGATGGCGAAGGCTTCCGCTAAAGCACTTGGTTGATGAAAGAGCCTAATACCTAGTGGAAAGAGCGCCCCCTATGTGTCAGTGTTTATACAGGTTTCCCCCAATGTCCAAGAGTGTTTCTATGAAACCTTTCATAAGCCGAAACGGCATAAAGTGAAAAAGCAACTGGCATTCGATTATATGGGAAAAAATTTTGAGCCGCAATGAAGAAAAATTATTTACCAAATAATACCAAATAACACATAAAACCTAAAATAACAGTAACATACAGTAAAAGCAGCAAAAATATGATACAAAGCCTGTATAAAGTATAAATAATCTATGTACTGTGTAGTTTCTCTTACCAAAATCAATACAGTCGGTCATCGCAAAACGACGTTCTCAGAAATGCATAGGCAGGCGATATCGCCATCGTGACAACATCATAGTGTACTCACACCAACCATGACCTAAATAACGACAAAATGTACGGTATAGTAAATACATAGACCAATAACAGTTGTTAATTCTCATTATCAAGTACTATGTATAATTGTCTGTGCTGTACTTTTCTACGTTATAACTGTCAGCCTAGCAGATGTTTACACCAGCATCACCATAGACACATGAAAAATGCTTTGTGTTATGATGTTATGATGGCTGAAATGTCGATAACTGTTAGAAATGTTTCAGCTCTTTCATAACCTTAGGTGACTACTGTTGTACTTGCGGTCCGTCGTTGATTGAAACGTCACTATGGCTGGCTAATGAGCAAATGCTAAATGCAATGCTTGACTTTCCCCTTTATTCACATATGTTAAGGGTTAGTGTAAACATGGGCTAATGTAGTTCGTAAAAAGTGACATAAAGTGAATGTTCAGAGAGCGGGAAATCCCCGTAACCAGATCTGAGACATGCCATTAAAGAGTAGCCTACCCTGACTTAGCTTAATGACTGCTGATGATATTGCTCTCAAGAAGGAGGGCCAACATTTTAATTTCTGTCAGAACGGCAGCAACATTACGAAAACACACATTAACAGAAGAGAGATGTTCCTTTCTGTCACGAAAACACTCAAAACTGGAATGGTACCCTGCACAATGGATTCTTTTATATTATGGGAACAGCACTGTGTGGTGTAGTGAGCGGTAGAATGCGCAGGAAGTAGTTAAGACTCATAAGTATATTTTGCAAATTCAGTTGCAATGAATTCTGGGAAAACATATTAATCATTCAGGAATTGTGAGCAGGGCGAGAGGCAATGAAATAGCAACCTGCTAGGTATGTATCTCACAGTGAAGTCACCAATCGGTGATGTCTGATCTGGGTAAATTGTATCCCCATCTATACAAAGCCTAGGTTTTACTGAGTACACAAACACGATCAAAGAGACAGGTTTCTTCAGGAGAAAATGGCCTGGAGGCCTTCCATGCTACACCCAGACTGCAGACACGCTGCTCTTGTTTACAGCAAGCTGTGACTGATGATGTACGTGTAATGCGAATGTCGCTTCGATAGTAGAACATTCCGGACGATGATAGGAGACCCTGCTAGCTGCTGACAGTGACAAGAGATGCCGCAGAAGCACCTTGGGCATCTTACCAAAGTACGACCGTGCCTGGTCATCTCACGTCAAGGCTGGACAGACAATGAAAGGAACAGTTGAAGATTAGGGGTCTAGAGAATGGCGACATCCCGAGTAGTCTTGATGTTGAGGATTATACTGACCTTCCAGGGGAGCGGGCTTTGGAGAGAACAGGATGGAGGGGGGGTGCTCTCCTTCTATTATCAGGCTTTGAGTCCAGCTAGCTTTTATTTAGAAATGGTCCAGGCTGCTGAGTCTAGGTCCTCTTCTGACTTTTTCCAAGAGCTGCTGAAAAAGGTCTCAAACTAGGCAACTTCAGTTCTTGCAGATTTTCGTTTGAATTTGGTTTTCCGAGCTCCACTCATTGCCAGTGCTAGTCTGTCTAGTCTTCTCTGAAGGAAATGTTGAAGAATTCGATCAACTGAGCTGTTTCTAGAAATGTCCACCAAATGTAAACCCCACCTGCCAACTGAAATGTTTATTTAGTGAACCACACAATTTAAATGTTACTCCTAGGAGACTGCATGCGTTGTTCCTCTGTTCAGTTTTCCTCGCCAGATCTGCTCTAGGCCTGGTGTTACTGTTGTCATGAAACATTCCAGCAGCTCTGGGCAGCTGGCCACCTTCAGTGGTGCGTTAGCATGCAAGCATATTTAAAAAGACCCTGCATGGTAGATGCAGGCTTTGCGTGTGAATGCAGACCAGGCCTCCCGCTTCACACAAGGCATTGCAGCCTCTCCCTGGCCGTGAACCTGCAGCTCTCACGCGGGACGCAGCCCTGATCTCCTCCCTGATAGGCTAATAATAGGTCAAGGGCGTTCAGTACAGCTGCAGAAAACCACGTCAAACTGCAAAAAGAGCCATAATGTATAGCTGTGTCCTAATAATAGGCATTTTTGAATAATACTGAGCTAAGAGCATTTATAAACTACAACTGATTGCATCATGCTACAGGCAAAACAGGCAGTAAGCTTTAAAATTTTATTATAAATAAATGTTATTTATTTAGCGGATGTTTTTTATCCATGGCAACACATAATTGCGAAAGCTGGGGCAGACGGTTGTCGGGGGGTGTTAAAGACCAAAGTCAAGGACTTAACAGTAGGATCACGCTGCTGGTGGGATTTGAACCAGTGACATTCTGATCACAAACACAGCACAGTTCCTGTGCCCATGGAACCACCACAAAATTCCAAATGAGTCTCAAACCAGTCCCCCCCCCCCCCCAGGCCCACCTACACATGATTTTACTCATTAACTAACTATGAAGCATTGACTTACCTGGCTGAGGCATGTCGGGGGTGGATTAACTAAGAATGTAAATTGACTGGGGAGAGAAACCTGAGCCTTGGGTAGAAAAATGCTGGTTTAAATCAATTAGCGCTACCACAAGCTACACAGTTGAGTTCTTAACCAGATTAGCAGGTGAGGGAATGCGTTACAGGACCAACAGCACTCACTAATTCGCTAAGAAGAATGTCCTTCCTTGCAGGGTCAGCGCTGACCTGCAGAAGTGAACATTAAAGGCGACAGAAGACGTCCTCCCAGCAGCAGCGTGGTGTGTTTTTCTGGAACATTCCCCGTTTAGAAACCCCAGGCTGCCAAGTTGAAGTAGGTCAGCATTGAAATATCATACTGTGAATGTCTAATGAGTGACATTTTATATACACAGAGCACTGAGCTGTTCTGCCAGGGTGTATTTATTTTAAGGTGGGGGGCCGTACCATTTTTTTTGTTAGTTCTGAAAAGTTTGATCTCCTTTGTGTTCCTGAGTGTGACCCCCCCTTGACGGATACTACCTGTAAGGCTGTGCTATTCTTCACATTCAGGCTGTGAAATCGCATATGTTAATATGACAATAATACCCAGAATACACTGCTCACATTCACTCCAGGGAATGGTATGTACAGCACACTGTTCAGAGTGACTCATAAGATGCTTAATCTCCCTGTGGATATGGGCCAAAAGGTGTGTGTGTTTTTTCCATCTTTTATTTAGAAAAGTGCTGTAGTGAGAGCAGTACGGTACTTTGGTAACAGTATGAGGCCCTGTATTCAAGGCACGGACACACACACATAAAATAATACAAAGTGCCCCTTTAAAAGATCTGGAATTTCTTCACTGAAATAGCTGTATCATCTGGTCACTGTGAAAAATCAAATGGCGACATCATCCCAGTCATTTGGCTGTAATCAAATTACTGCTAATACTATGTTAACTTTTTTGTAAGGAATACTGGAAGTGACTCAGATCTACACAGATTCCAGTAAATGCTTTTAATACTCAATGCAAAAAGTCAACGTACAGAAGAAATCAAGGAATCCCCAGAACTTCAGTAGGGGGACTTTGGCATGCATGTGGCACACTGTCACTGCCCCCCCCCAGCGTGACATCTAGGAGGCCGAGTGCCCCGGCCGGCCCCCCCACCAGGGTCATCACATCAGCTCTTTCAGATCTCACAGTACATGCTCTTGTATGTTTGAAGATAAACAAATGAATACCTGAGCAGATCATCCATAAATGTTCGCTGTGAATAAAGTCAGGAATCCATCCTGTGTTTCAGTCTGCTTGTGAGTATGTGTGGGGGGGGGGGGCGTTTTGTACACATAGGGTGGTAACAGATGCCCGCGTCGAATAAACAGAACAAAAATGTGGAACAACCAGCAGGAGGGGAGGGAAGACAGGAATGCCTCACTGAGTCAACAGAGAGAGAAGTTAACACTGCCGGGGGGCGGGGCTTTGCTTGAGAGGGGAGCCTCTCAGTACGACTCTCAAGTGGCATCATATTCTCCAGACCCTCCGCTGCTAGTCTGATCTTTTCACTGCAGATCTACGTTCAATTACGCTCAAAGACTGTCACCAGCTTTTGTGCCAGCGATCTCCAAAAGTGAAGGACAGAGGTCTTTCAAAGCATGGACGTGGTCACGAGAGAGGCATGTGGCGAGTGAGGGGATCGCATCACTGCTGCACTGCATGCGATGACGTCATCAGTGTCACTGAACGCCCCATCGGCGATGACATGCTGAATACATGCACCAAAATGACCAAATAACTGAAATGAATGACACAAGACTGAAATTAATGAAGCTTTATTTGCCATTTACACACTGGGATGAGTTTTGTCACCTTGCTATCCGTGTTTATTTGTTTATACATTAGCCTCTCCCAAAGCCCCAAGATGGGCTCCTGACATCCGCAGTAGACGGGCAACTCTTGGTCGATCTCGGGAGGCAGCTGAAGTTCCCAGACATCATTGCATCCACCACACTCAGGCCAGATGTGGTCTTGATATCTGGGGGCTCTAGAGAAGTCATCCTGATCGAGTTGACCGTGCCCTGGGAAGACCGGCTGGAAGAGGCGCAGGACAGGAAAAGGACCAAATATGCGGACCTTACAGCTGACTGCCGGAGACGGGGGTGGAAGGCTCGCTACGTGCCAAACGAGGTGGGATGCAGAGGTTTTGCGGGACAGTCTCTATACCAGGTCCTGGGCATTTTGAGCATCCATGGACCGCAAAGGAGAAGAGCCGTAAGGAACATCTTGGAGGTGGCAGGGAATCGTCCCGGTGGCTCTGGCTTAAGAGGGGAGGAATGCGGCAGAAATTGCTACCTGGACCTAAGTCGGGCCTTGATCACCCCCGGCTGGGTCGCCCGGGTGAGGGTGTCTGATGTTAGACCCGAAACATGCGATGACCCTGGGAAAGATCACTGATGATGTGTCCAGGTTGCACCACTGGTGTAACGTAGGAGTGAAATGACAGGGAAGCTTGGGGTCCGTCATCCATCCAGGTCCTCTGGAGTTTTTTTCAGGGGTTAAAGACCTTGCCTGAAGGGCCAGCAAAGATGTAGCTATTTTGCCGAACACGGAATTCGACCTGGAAACCATCCAGACACAGGCACAGTGGCCCACTGAGCCACATACTGCGCCCCCCCCCCCCCCCCAGCAATTCGGATATTTTTTAACTTCTTCACATTATAATTTTGCTTTATTCATATTTGGTCGTCATACCACGCAGATATTCTAAAGACTTTGAGTTGGATGGATTGCCCTTGGCATAGAGGCAAACATACAGAGCAAAACGTGGGTAATGGCATGAAGCCGAACCACACACACACACACACACACACACACACACACACACACACACACACACAGCCTTGGTTTTGGGTCTTGAGTTGATTGATTTCTGTTCCTTGAAGCAATCAGATGGTCATTTGATAAACAGTACATCAGTCAGAGCACAATACCTGCCACCATGCTGTGAGCGCAAACAGATTAGTCACATAGTGGGGGGGGGGATTACACAGAACGTAAATGTCAGGCTCCTTCCAGCCACTGTGTGAGCGTTGCCCCCACCTTGTCAGGAAATGCAAAGCAGCAGTGGCACTCATGTTGCCCCCCCCATCACTCCCAGCAGGCAGCTCTAACATCTCACTCTGGACTTTAAGGAGCAAGACTCATACAAAGCAGGACGTGAGGAGGAGGCTATGGAGATAACATTCCAGGAATTCAATTTATCTCACTCCAGCACACGGGAGGGGTCTCAGCTGACCGGTGGATCTCCCAGGGACTTGGCTGACACTGGGACGAGATTCGATTTAAACTCGTCATACTTTTGTTAAAGGGGAGGGCACCTTTCCCCCCCCACCCCCAGCTAATCAGGAAGCAGATGTTCATCTTGTGTGATACAACCACAAGGTGATGTGACCTTCTCTAGATAAACACCATCATGCCGGGGGCTGGGGGACCAAGGGCAAATGTTCAAGCAGGGGTCTTAAAAGGTAGCTGCTTCTGCCTTTCTTGGGGGGCTTTAAATGGAGTAGCGGGGAAAACCACCTTCCATCTTTCCCACACGCCACTGGGAACGGGAAGAAGTTCCCAAAACAATCAAGGAAATGCAAGGGGGGGTCCACTTACCCTTGGCGCCCCAGGAGCAACACCCCCCCCCGAACCCCCATGTCATTAATCATCCCTCATCCCCCTCACCCAGGTGGAAATCGGCCCTGTAACACGGGCATCCGGATGGAAACAGGTGTAAATGGATCTGATTCGCTGTTCAGCATGGAAAGCTGGGCTGGGGGGGGGGAGTGGTGGTCCTCAATATGTGGACTTAACAGTAGGGCTGCCACTAACGACTATTTTTCTATAGATCAATCTATCGACTCTTTCAGCGATTGGCCAATTAATCTAAACGATTAATTTTCCTTCAGAAAATCAACTTGACTGTTTAATTTAAGTTCACTTTATTTTGATAACAACAAGCTGTATGTCATTGCAGGGTTTAGATAATGGACGCCGGCTTTTGGCTACTCTACGCACATTATTTTCGCCCACAATTCAATAAGCAGATTAGATATATGCCTAAAAATATAACTGAGGTGCATTTTCAGAGGCCCAAACGTTGGTAATCTATATAAATTTGGCGTATCCTCATGCGTAATAAATTCGGTTGGCGGAGCAATTTGGCCACTGAAGTCGCGATGAAGGAAGAGACAGATCAGCAGCCACAACGTCCTTTAAAAGAGAAGATACTGTGGTTAAACAAGGTAAGAAGACGTTGGGGAAGTGGCAGCGCTCTTTGTAAATACGGTTTTCAATATATTTCATTTTTATTTCAGTTCACGAATTATTTTCTTCTTTTTTAGTGTCCATTTTCATTTCAGTTTGCGATGACGACACTATTCCCAACAAGTTCAACGTGCACAAATGCACAAGCTGACACCGCCAAGCGATGCAGAACAAGCCCAGATTTTAGAAATCATAAAGGTAATTTAATTAACATAATAAAAATAAATTGCGAAAATATTGATGTCGATGCATTTTCAGTGCCGACGTCATCGACTACGTCGACGAATCACGGCAGCCTTACTCAACTGTACTTGTGTTCTCAAGTACCAGGTTTACGTAATCTTCCATTGTTGAAGACCAGTACTAATACTCAGAACAGAAGAACAGAGGATGCCCCACCCCAAATATCATGGATGCATCAGGTGCATCCATGCCAAACAAGACCAATCCCATGATTTGTTGCGTGCCAAGTTCAATCTTGAAAGGCAAGTTAGCAAGACCTCTCTTGCCAAGAGCACAAGTACGATCCTGGCGTTCTTGATATTGAGAAACACCCATGGTCAGCTGGGCAGAGGGATGTGGCCTTAACCCAACCTTGGTCAGATGGGCAGGGGGCTGTGTCCTATTTCACCTATATGTTCCTGGGGGACCTGGAGTAACCCTGAAGGTGTGGGTCTCCAAGTCACCCCTGGAATAATATATTAATCCATCCATCCTCCAAACAGCCCTGACCAGAATAAGAGCATAAATGTCTGGTTCATCATCACCTGCTTGCACATTCAGAGCGTGCAGTGTTACACCACCAAATGCTAATCTTCTTGCTGGTTAGTTTTTAGTGAAAACAAATTCTGGGTTTTACAAGCCAGCTGTGCTTCAATTGCTACATAATTATATTTTTTCAGATTTTCAGCCCAGATCGTTAAAATTGAATCATTTAATAGGTCTGTTTTAAAACACCTCAGACACTTGGCGGATCTAGCCGCTCTCCTCAGGATCGGCTCCGTCTGAAACCCTAATGATATTTGGCTACGACATCCACTTACAGTGCTTAACGGCACAGTCACTCACAGCCTAATAAAACACTAATGAGGATTTTTCTGATAGGGGGAGTGGTGGCTCAGTCGATGCTCTCTACGGGATAATTTAATCTTCCTCTCAGCAGGGTTCAGTCGAAAGCCTGAAGCACGTGTTTAAATGGGAGCGATTAAAGTGCGTATAAAAAAAGAAACGCTTAAAACATGTGATGTGATGGTGATGTGGAGCTGAACTCTCTCCTCCTCGGCTGATCGTTTATCCGCATTTTCACATGAATTTTTTTTTTTCAAAATTGTGGATGTGGATCTCTGATAGAGATAGAAGGTATAGGAACTTGATTTGATCGAAAAATGTCCAAAAGTGGTTTTACAGGCTTGGTTACAATCTTATAATTTCGCCCTAGAATGACATAGGCTGTTTTCCCTTACTTGGTGGGCTCGTTAATATGTTCATGAGCTCTGCTCTGATTGGCTGGTTCACAGTGAGGCACTGCAATGGCTCACACAGAGCTCAAGTTTCGCATCTTTTTGTAGGCAGTTTGTTAGCATTTTTGCGCATCCAGATCACTTAGCAAAAACCCTGTAAGAATAGCGAGATTTAAAAAAAAACTGGTTAAAATAATGTCTGTGGTTAAAACAAGTATTAAAAAACCTTCACATTTTGTTGAATGAAATAAGTCGTGGTATTCCAACAAATTTCAATGGTTCACGTAGGATTATTTAGTATGCTGTTAACGTTTTGCTAATGGGAGTGAATAACAGAACTACAATGGGCCAGTCTCCCAGCATCACCGTCGCTGATCGGAGCTGTTCCTGATGAGTTTGTCTGAGGAACTTGCAGACTTGGGTGTGACTGCTGACTCTAATGTGACGTGGGAGATCTTCCATGATAAGACCCTGAAGGTTGCTGAGGGCTGTGTGGGTGTTGCCAGGATTCCCAGAAGGACGTGTTTCATCTCTCAGGGCACCCTGGATATTTTTGAGAAGAGTCGCAGCGCACGACTTGGTGGCAACTCCAGTCTGTACCGGGAACTGTGAAGAATGGCTGTGAGGGCAGATATGGAGGCGTTTGTTAGAATATTTGTGAGCAGGTAACAAACCATCTGTGGTCTAGTGACCCACGTCCTGCTTACAGAGGAATCGAAGCATTTCGCACATCTGAGTCTGTTCCTCGGAGACTTGCACTCCGGGCGGGTGATGGAACGGTCCTTACGGATGACACTGCAGTTGTGACCCGCTGGGCCGGCTACTTTGAGCACTTGTTCAAAGCTGACCCTCCAGCTAGGATGTTCGCCATCTCTGGGTCTGCGGTTCTCGAAGCTTATCCTCCGATCAGCTGTGAATCTCACTGAGATTGCACGGGCGGTGAATCAGATGAGGGCAGGGAAGGCCGCAGGGACCTGTGATATCCAGGGTGAACTTCTCCAGGCTGGTGGTAAGGCTGTCCTCCTGGCATTGCAGGCAATCTCTGCCTCCATTTGGGAGTCAGTCTTTATCCCAACTTACTGGAAAATGGGACTTGTAGCCCCTGTCTGGAAAGGGAAGGGTGATTGCCTGGATTGTGGCAACTGCTGGGGGAAAACACAGCTTTCAGTGCCTGGTATGGTCCTTGCTAGGGTCATACATAACAGCATCCATGATCACTTGCTTGCCTATCAGCGACAGTTTTACGCCTAAGAAGTCTACCATCGACTGCCTCTTTCGAGGATCCTTGGGTACCGCTGGTTTGACTTTGTGTGGAATGAGCGGTGGCTAGCTGAGTCCGGAATGAGGCACGTTACCTGCATCGTGAGGGAGCGTCAGTTACGGCACTACGGCCATGTGGCGTGTTTCCCTGAGAGTGATTCGCACAATACCTGGCAACAGTTGATATCCGTTGAGCTTGAAAGTAGGCTGGCGCATGATAAAATTGGGGGCGTGGTTAAGACTATTACGTAACAGCCTGGCAATTTTTGAACCGCCTGTTTCCACTTCCTTATTCTACATATTCAGAAATTATCAGAGGTGGAAAGTTCAGGTTCAAAAAGTACGAATCCAAACCCCAATTTTGTTTCAACCAACCAGTTGTGACTCTTCATGCTCAGCTAGTTGTACCAGGTGACCATCTATCGCCACCCTTAATGTGTCTCTCAGTTGATTGCGAGGGGTCGTGGAGGAACGGCCGTTACTTGAAGATCTGAAAGTGGGGTTCTTTGTCTCTTTTATATCTACCGTGTGATTTATCTCATTCATAATCGAAACTGAATAAAAATGGTGGCGATAAAATATGCTCCACGCTCTCCCGGAGCGCGCTGTGTATTCATAGTTTATTTTTCCACGGTTCCCTCCCATTAAGGTTGTTTATCGCTCGTGTGTTCCTACTCGTCTCCATTCCTGCGTGGTGCTTCACAGGATTTATCGCGCTTCAAAGCAGGGACAGAACACACACATGAGCAATGAAAGCGGCAGCCGAGGTAATCATCGTTCTTAACGACAGCTGTGTTGCTCATAAACATAGAGCCCGAGGCTCGGTTCTTGCACTGGGAAATTTTCTGTTTCCGTGATCTTATAAGCTGAGAATCAAGTATTAACCGTACACCGTATTTTTAATCGTATTTAGGAGCACAAAAACATTATTATCCAGTTATCTGAATGAAAGCCTTGGTCTGAGGTACGTACACCGCGTATAATTCAATATTTTACAACATTGTAGAGGTTTGAAGTAATTGATGCCGCGTACCTTTCTGACATGTCAGAGCATGCCTGCTGTCTGTGCTGTGCAGCATCTTTCCTGCTCATTTGACAGGTCTTAATTGAATTTGGTTAATGAATGCGCACCGGGATGATGAACGATAAACTGAAAGTATACTGCATTACTTGATGTTCTGACTGTGTGTGGGGTGGGGCAGGGCCGGGATTTTTGGGTCACATATATCACACCACCAGGAAAATACCTGGTATTCCGGACGTCCAGTCCATCCTGGGGATGGGGGGAAAGCCTTTTCCGGAATCCTCACTCGATTCATTTGCACGAGCGTACCTTACACTGGTTGAACACCACAGTTTTGGAAGGTATTAGCTCAGTGAGAAGAGCATCACATGAGTGTCAGCATTCATATGATGCCCATCTCCCCCGAAACAAAGTTTGAGGTCTTGAACTTTGACCCAGAGGCGGGGGCACTCATGTGGAGGCTCATGAGGCTTCATCTTAGTCGTTTCATGTTAGACTAACAATACTGAATGAGGAAAAAAATAAACTTTGGTGGGGGGCAGGGTGTCTGGCTCCTCTGTCTGTGAACAGAAGGTCGCTGGTTCAAATCCCTGGGTGATGTCACTGTTGGGCCCTTGAATAAGGCCCATAACCCCCAATTGCTCCAGGGAGAGTCTGACCCTGCTCTCTCAGTTCAATTGTATGTTGCTTTGGTTAACATCTGCTAAATAAATGTAAATCAGCTGAAACTCTCAAGTCAAGCAAACAGCACCACTCTAAGAGATATCATGCTCCTCCGAGCAACTGTCCCTCTTCTAGATGGGGCGGGGGGGGCGTGGTACACACAGGTTGGCAGAAGACAGCTGGACAGTGTCAGAGCTCGAGGGCTGTTAGCATCACCAGTCAGTGGGTCCTCACTGTAGGAGACGGACCGTAAGAAAAATGATGTGAAGTTACACCCCTACAGTTTTAATCAGGCTTGATTACAGCGTGCAGGTGCCTCGACCAGGAGCTGTAAACAGGCTCGCTGTCACACATGCACTTGCGAAAAGGTGCATCACCTCCTGAAAGTGTAGGACGACGCTGCCGCGGCTTCCAGGGCTGGAACGTTCTTGAAAGAGGACTCTAAAAATGGGAAAATTATTACACTTGTGCATTTTTAAATTGAAGATTTTTAGCAGCTTATAGTGAACATTCAGAACATCAGCAAGTATGTGGTTTAGTCAGCAGAGAAAGACATACAGTAAGTCTACTGTTCTTATGGTAAAAATCATAGTACATTGTGTGATAGACCCATGGTTGCAGTTTGGATACTATAATTTCCTGGCACACGTTTCATTGAAGTAATTAATCACTGCAGACCAATGAATGATATGCCATGTGACTTCAGCTGCTTATCGCCGTGGAAATGTCATTCAGCAGTTCCCAAGGATGGGGCTCTATTATGCTCCTTCAGCAGAACGTGTCAGAAAGCAGAAGGCCCCGGTTGCTATGGCAATAGAGGCGGGAGGATAAGGCAGCATGTTTGCGAAGCGGTTCCCCCAGGCAGTCTCGCCTCCTTCCCGTCTCACACATGGAGGCCTCCAGGAGGTGCATCGCTCGCTATCTCTCGCTCGGCTTTCCGGGCCTGCCGATGTGCTCATGCGGGGATTTCTTACAGAGACAGTGGTGAATGGTCCAACCTTCTTGCTCATTCAGGAGCACCCGAATCCATCCCCACATCAGAGTGAAAATGTCAAGCCCAGAACAGCAGCTCCAATACTGAGAGTTCTTTATTAAAATACCACAAAGTGAAAGATCAAAGGATGAATGAAAAGGTGCGAGTACTGAGTACACAGGAGTGGCTGACCGCAGGTCCAGCCCCAGCGCACTCACACGCTCCTATTACACACAACGTAATTTCTTGTTTCTAGGGTAGTGTAGTGACTGTTTCTGGCCAAGAGGGGGCCCTCTTACATGCAACGTTTGAGTGGCGCTAATGCGGGATCAGTGCAGAAGTGCTCCCGAAATATTACAATGTGAATTTCTCCTCACATGGGGTCCAGGATATGGGGCATCTGTCAAATAATTTGAATAATACAATAATAGCTAAAACAAGCATTGACAGCAAAGCCACACACACACACACACACACTCACCCTAAACCAAAAGAAAATCCAAATGAAAGACAAGCGCTATCCTACCTCCCTGACTAGCTAAAAACATCCCAAGCACATATACATGAACCATAAAGGCAGTCACTTCCTACTCTCAGTGTACACAGAATTAACAAGGGACAAAACACCAAATACACAAACTATACAATCATACGCCAAGGTCAAATCACAATTCAGCAAAAGATCCAAGTAAAGGTCAAGCCCAAGATCAAAGTCAATCACAAATATAGCACAAGAAGAAGCTCTTCCACAAAAAAACCAAACCCCTCTCCAAACTGCAGGAACATGGTCCTTTTATTCAGGTGATGCCCAGGACCAAAACAGGCACAGGTTCATCTTATTCATTACGGAGGCCGGCATCTTCTCAGACAGGCAGAAGGTGGGTGCAAAACCTGGGACTGCATCCGTGGAGCATGGAACCTAGATAAGATGCAACCACAAACATAGACCATAACATAAGACTATAGTGTCTTATCCGATGACTGGAATTTCAGGCAGTTGTGGAATATTGTAAAATACTTCTGTCCTATCGGATAATTTTGTGATATCTAATGATTGGAATATAAGGGAATTGTACGACGCCTGAGAATTGTGGGATATTGAATGTAATTAAATAATCGTAGAATGTAAGGCAACTGCATTGCATCGATATGAGACAATTGTGTGGCATTTAGCTATCTGAGCTCCTGCAGATAATCTTTTCCAAAAAATCAGCACCCTGCAAAAGGGCAGAGCATACTAACAATGCCACACCCCCCCCCCCACCCCACCCATTCCACACCGCAACTAGCATCACACACCCATGGCCAGCTTTACCCACCTGGTGAGCTTGTCGTCAGCACTTATGGCCGGCATTGCTGTCATCCAGAGAAGGACGCTGTAGGCCAGAGGGTGGGGGTGCAGAGAGTGGCCGTAGAACTGTCCCAGAACATGCAGAGACGACCAAAGACATGTGTCCTGGTAGATTCTTCTGGAAAGACATGGCCATACTGGGAGATATTTTTGGAAAGGTAGGGCTGCTTAGATAGACGCTTCTGGAAAGACATGACTGCTCTGGTAGATGCTTCTGTAAATCCTGTCTGCTCTCTGTTTTGCTGGCATACACCCCCCCCCCCCCTCCAGGTGGGATTTAATTCTGCCATATGATAGATGGCGTGACTCTGCATCTTTCCCGCGTTGTTCCCTTATTGTCAGACTATGATGAGGAATAAAGGCCAGCACTTCACTGCATAAACATACACGGGTATTTTTTTCTAAATAATGGCTGAATATTATTTTTAAACGGGCAAAATGAGTTTGAGTGAAAAGAAGAGGCACAGCAGGTCAAATGCAGAGAAAAACCCCAGTTGGAAAGAAAGAAGTGATTTGGGAAACCCCCCCCCCCAGAGAATCAGAGGTGAGGAGCAATAGAACAATTCAACAAAAGAAGACCGGTTCCGCAATACGCCAAGCCTGACAGTGAACTGGAGAGACAGACAGCGGCAGACTAAGCAAAGCCCAGCCAAGAGAGAGCTGCAAATAGGGCCTGGGGAGGGACTGAGAAAGATGGGAGCCAAGACAATAAAAGGGGTATGAAACAATAAATAAAGAGAAGTGTTGACTTACATGCAGAGTGGTCCGTGAGTTTTATTCCTCCTGTTGACATTTACTTTAGGTAAACATACAGATTTTCAGATATGCAGCCAAAAAACAGAATTCAAATTTGATTATGCGTGGTGAAACAAAGGCTTTATTTGCCATTTGCAGAAGAAATGCCATCAATTGCCATTTTCCAAACCGCTTATCCTTCTGGGTCACGTGGGTCTGGAGCCTATCCTGGAAGCAATGGGCACGAGGCAGGGAACAACCCAGGATGGGGGGCCAGCCCATCGCCGGGCACACTCACACACCTACAGGCAATTTAGGAACTTCAACTAGCATCAGCATGTCTTTGGACCGTGGAGTACCTGGAGGAAACCCCACAACAACATGGGAAGAACAGGCAAGCTCAACATACGTAACACAGGCGGAGATTCCAACCCGGGTCCAAGAGGTGCGAAGCTACAGTGTTAACCACTGCACCACCATGCCTAATAAACGTCGTGAAGATCAGTATTACCTTGGTCTTAAAGACTCATCTACTGCATCCAACACCAATCTGGAATGGTGCTTTTCAAATATTCAATTAAAATCTCACAGCACTCTGAAAAGGTGTAACTGCAACTTTCAAACTAGCCCTCTGATCTGCTGCGCGTTAAGTATGCCATTAAAACCTTACTGAATTACAACATTTTGACAACATCAATAGCTTATTTTTTCTTTACCCAGTATCTTCAATAATGACAAGAACCAGGTGCCTTAGCTGACACAAAGCAGAAAACATCTCAAATGGCCAGGGCAGAGTTGAAGTCAAAGGCAAGGTGCTAATTCTCCACAAGGGTGCAAGCAGGACAACATTAAACCATCTTAAAAACTGCTAAATAGTTTTCAAAGTCAAGAAGTCCTGGCCATATTTGACCACGTCCAACACAGTTAAAATTGAAGAAAGCCACTGCCAATCTATGCGCCTGAACAGTGGGAAGTCCATACAGGAACAAGCTGCTGTATGTCAGAGGACGGCAGTGTCTTTTCACATTGTTGCTACAATCAGATACAAAAGTGAGGTGAGCTATACCAGCAGCTGAGATTGTACGATACATGTCATGGCGATAGCATTTAAGATAGCGACTTCAGTTATAAAGCTTGTACTTTTACGGACAGCTTAATTGCATTCGGTTCTAGGAAAGGTTTCCGGAATACACCAAACGTGTAGCACAGTGTTGGGTGGGGGGGGGGGTTATTCAGTGTTGATGGCCTTTGTCAGCCCCTTAAGTAGCGTGGGAACTTCAGCAGTACTGCTGCATCCTGGCAACATCTGGATCCTCTCCATCAGCTCCGTGGACAACCAGAACCTTACGGATATGCTGAGTGGCGTCACTGCGGCCGTCCTCCTGCATGCAATTCATAAAAAAATGAAGACAATTATATCGAGAAACAAATGAATCTGCCTGAATCATTCGAGTTATTTCATTACCAGTGCAGGATTTAAAGATAAAAAAAAAGATTCTCATTAAATACTTCAGACTGTTAAATTGAGTCAAATCTGTTTTCCGGAAAACCAGCATTAGTAACACACTTGAAGAACATGGCAGAAGGCAGCCGTCACAGAATGCAGAACCTGCATGGATACTGAATTTCACAGCCTTAAAATGTCTCAGCGCCTTTACAGTGCCAGGTAACGCTATGGATTTATAATCCCAGAGCATGTTTACTCTTTGTAATCCTCTCATACTTTAGGGTTAACTTGCACAATGAACACATTGAAACTTTAATCAGTGTAATTTAAAAATCACGTATTACCATCTTCTTTCTCGTCGAGGTACAAAGTGAGGCTGCGGATAATGCTTTGGTTCTGTGAGCAATTAATATTGTGTCAGTACTGAACCATTATTCGTGCGCAATGAACTGTCAAGTGAGAACACAAGAGGAACAGTGATGTGAGTGCCCAGAGTAAGAGTCACGTGTAGAAAGATGGAGCAGGCAGGGACAGAGAAGTTACAGGGAGCTGAGACTCCTGCCGTACATGCATATGCATGGGAGAGTGAGCGTGTGTGTATTAGAGGGAGTGAGACAGTAAAGGGACGGAAAAAAAAACAGAACAGGCACTATTTTGAACAAACAAACCTGACTCAGTTTGTCCAGGAAAGGTCTCAGCTTGAATTGACAACAGATTCATAAATACAACATCAGGAACTGGGCCAATTAGATGCAAAAAGAATTACGGGTGAATTCTGTACAGGGTGATTTAAACCCTGTAGATATTCATGGCGAAATGAACAAGCTAGCGCTTTTTACAATGGTCAATAAAAAAGGGGAAGACCAACCTCATTCTCCATAGGAGAATGTCTTGGCCATTTTTCTTAGAATTACTGAATTTCTTTACAAGAAGCTTGAGCTTAATCACCAGCTAAACTGCTCTAACGTTGACCTTAACTGCATTTGCACTCCTCTGCTCTTGACTAAGCTCCCTCTCTGGCAGTGTCTAAGCCTTTAGTTTTACAGAAGGGAAATTGAGTTTTCCTGTATGGTTACGTGCGGATTGCTTTTTTCTAACCTGGCGAGGTTAGCTAACGAACAGCTAACACGATTAAAAGTAAATAAAAGCCGTTTCAGAGGAGCAACCAAAACTTAACATTACTGAGATGTTAATGTGATTAAAACTAACATCAAGGTAACTGCGAACATCAACACACACTGCAGTGCCCCCGTATCCACAGGAGACAATTTCCAGGATTAACCGTGGATAGTAACAAACGCTCATTGGGGTGGTTAGATCCAACCACCCCGGGCTGTAGCTCAGAGTATTTTCGCCACAGTCTGTTGTTTTGCTGCAACACCGCCCTGTTCAGGGCGAAAATACTTTGACCGATAGACCCTAGTGATTGGACCTAAGAACACCAATGACCAAGACTGTATATATCTTGAATTATATAAATATAATTAAAATACTGTATAATAATGAGTAACTTACTCTTCCCACAAAGTGCATTTATTACATGAATAAAATGTATATATTAAGTATATGGTGTGTGAGTGTGCCCTGCGATGGGCTGGCCCCCCATCCTGGGTTGTTCCCTGCCTCGTGCCCATTGCTTCCAGGATAGGCTCCGGACCCCCCGTGACCCAGTAGGATAAGCGGTTTGGAAAACTGATGGATGGATGGATGGATGGATGGATATTAAGTATATTAAGAAATTCTACTTATCGCTAAAAATTATATTACAATACAGGAAAAACTAGTTAATTTAATACGTTTTATAATTCATTTTGTTAGTGTAGCTAGTCTCCTAACCCCCAAATAGCAAGTCTAGAGATGGGGTGGGGGATATACAAGACACTCGGCTCTTAGTGCTTCACGTGACAGAGACTCGTATGACTCGCGCCTCTTTCCGTAAACGGAGCGTACTGTCGGATTCCCAGATATAACCAGAAACGTCAATCCGACAGGAGCTCAAAGACGGCACCATTTCTATCGTCCTCCCGAGTCACTAGCTTCTTTTCGTGCTCTCTACCTTCCCTCCCTTGCTCTATCTACCCAATCGCTGTCCAGCTCCCTTCACCAAGCTGTGATGCTGCGCTTTTCCAGCCAATAAAATCCCACTACCGTACGTTGCAGATAAACGATGCATACGAAATGAAGACAAAAAAATCATTTTAAATTTAAATTACGAGTTGGACATTAACCCATGGATACATCAGTTATTTTATTCGTCTGTTCTTTTTATTACTTCATTTGCGCTGATTTTCATCGCTTGAGTTTTCTTTTTTTTTCTTCTTTTAAAATGTCTGTAAAGCAGTTTGTAAACCCTGCGGTTAAAACTGTGCTATATGAATAAGGATCGATATTAATAATTAATAATAATGCCAAACTGTGTTCAGGGCCTGGGTATGAAGCAAAAATAGATACATCCTCTCAGAAGAGGAAAAAGCTAATTCCACATGATGAATACCAGACAGACTTTTGATTTTACGCTGCTTTGACACTTGGTTCTTGTTTAAAACTCGCTTATCCGATTTTCCGCAATTGTTTTAAACAAAAGAGGGACTTCAGCGGCCTCATTTTATAATGTCACAGCTCCAGAATTATGCCGACGATTCCTATGAAATATGGACCACTGCAAACAGTCTTTAGCTGCCCGCAACAGTCCCAGTTGGATGCCATTTAGAAGTTTTTGCTGCCTCAACTTTGAAACAAGTAATTCTGTGAAAAAGCTGGACTTTCTTCAGAGAAGTTTGGTCTTCGCAGGCTATGCTGTCTCTCTCTCCGTCGCTCTCTTTTGTGCGCACACACACACACACACACACAGCACACACACACACACACAGCACACACACACACACACACACAGCACACACACACACACACAGCACACACACACAGCACACACACAGCACACACACACAGAACACACACAGCACACACACACAGCACACACACACACAGCACACACACACACACAGCACACACACACAGCACATACACACAGAACACACACACAGCACACACACACACACACAGCACACACACACACAGCACACTGGGTCCATCTTTATGAAGATTTCTTATTGAGTCTGACTTCCAGGCACAAAATAACTCCTAAGACACTGCAATAAAACTCAATTACTGATGACAAATAAAACATTTTGGCAGATACATTTTTAAAAGGGTGTTTGCGTTGTTGGGAAGTTCCCGCAAAAGGAGTTTTCCAGGAGCCTCTGCTTACAGAGGATCACATTTCCACCAAATCTGTCCACACATATGTAGATAAATGGACATTGTTGTCAATTATAGTCTGTAGGAGGCCAGTTGCTGGTTTTCAGTCTGAGTTTATTTGGAGGCTGTGATCTGGGAATAATCTGAGATCACATCTATTCTTATGAATCAAGGGACTTTGTGAGAGAGAAATGTCATTATGGTTGACAATGGGTTTGAGTCAATTTGTAAGAAAAATATATGCTGTGGTAAAATGCGATCATTTTTAATGGCACATAAACACTCGCATTTCACCTTTGACCTGCAGGTCAAAATGCAGGTCAAAGGTTCATTAATATCATGTAGTGTTATGTGGGTCTTCAAAATCACTCTATCCTGTAACTGGTGGTGTAGATCACAAATACACTATATGGACAAATGTATTGAGACACTTGACTGCTACACCTACAGGAACCTTTATTACATCCCCATAGTCCATAAGCATCAGTATGGAGCTGGTCACCCCATTGCAACTATAACAGCTGCCACTCTTCTGGGAAGGCTTTCCACAAGATTTTGGAGTGGGACTTTTTGCCCATTCACCCAGAAGAGCATTTGTGAGGTCAGGCACTGATGTCGGATGTGAAGGCCTGGCTCGCAGTCTCCATTCCAGTTCATGCCAAAGGTGTTTGATGGGGTTGAGGTCAGGGCTCTGTCTGGGCCAGTCAAGTTCTTCCTTAACAAACTCAGCCAACCATGTCTTCATGGACCTTGCTTTGCACAATTGGGCTCAGGCATGCTGGAACAGAAAAACTGTTCCCACAATGTTGGAAGCATAGAATTGTCCAAAATGTCTTGGTATTCTGAATTATTAAGAGTTCCCTTAACTGAAACTAAGGTGTCAAGCCCAACCCCTGACAAACAACCCCACACCATTATCCCTCCTCCACCAAACTTCTCAGTTGGCACCATGCAGTCAGGCAGGTAAGGTTCTCCTGGCATCCGCCAAACCCAGACTCATCCATCAGACTGCCAAACAGAGAACCATGATTCATCACTCCACAGAACACGTTTGCACTGCTCCAATGTCCAGTGGCGGCGTGCTTCACACCACTGCATCTGACGCTTCCCATTGCGCTTGGTGATGTGAGGCCTGCGTGCAGCTGCTTGGCCATGGAAGCCCATTCCGAGAAGCTGCTGGAACACAGTTTTTTGTGCAGGAGTTAATTCCAGAGGAAGTTTGTTGTTATTAAGTCAACAGAA
Organism: Brienomyrus brachyistius; assembly: GCF_023856365.1. NCBI lineage: Eukaryota > Metazoa > Chordata > Actinopteri > Osteoglossiformes > Mormyridae > Brienomyrus > Brienomyrus brachyistius. Next base: position 35,973 of record NW_026042589.1, on the reverse strand, counting down.
CGTTGGCGACTTTTACGCGCTGTGCTCCTCAGCACTCTTTTACGCGCTGTGCTCCTCAGCACTCTTTTACGCGCTGTGCTCCTCAGCACTCTTTTACGCACTGTGCTCCTCAGCACTCTTTTACGCGCTGTGCTCCTCAGCACTCTTTTACGCGCTGTGCTCCTCAGCACTCTTTTACGCACTGTGCTCCTCAGCACTCTTTTACGCACTGTGCTCCTCAGCACTCTTCGGCCCCTCACTATTACATTACGCAGACTGCCACTTTATAGCTGAGCTTCCGTTGTTCCTTAATGTTTCCACTTTGCAATAATACCACTTATTGTTGAATGTGGAATATCTAGCAAGGAAAAAAATTCCTAAACTGACTCATTGCAAACTTGACATCCTATGACAGTACAATGCTTGAATTCACTCATTCTTCACTCAAATCTGAATTCACTGAATTTGAATTCACTCAGATCTGACTGCATGGCCAGTCGCTTGATTTTATACACCGGTGGCAATGGGTCTGAACGAAACACCTGAATTCAATGATTAAGAGGCGTGTCTCAATACTTTTGTCCATTCACTTTATCTTAGCATACTACAAGATGCTTGATTTCGCCAGCATTTGTGCAAAGAGATTGTATAAAGACAGCATTGGTGGTTTGTGTAATGAAGTGATTGGACCATCAGAGACAAACAAAGGTCAGCAGTCTGAGCTCCAGATGCAGAATAGGCCTCTGCGTGACAGATGTGTGGCAGATGTGTGGCCTCTGTTTCGTGTTGCTACGTCTGGGACTGTGACACTTCAAATGTAGTTGGCATAGCAAAATTATTGTGTCTTTCTGCATATAAGTAGGACACCACAGTGATTCAACTCAATTCATCTAACAGAATGTCCTTCCTAACATAGATGTACAAACACATGCTAGCTAGAAGAGCATGGAGGACCAGAATGAAATGATGCAGATCCATTTAGTTGGGGAGAAAAACCTCTTGTGTTCTAAGGTCAGTCGGCCTCCCCTGGGTAACGTGTGGCTTAGTGGGCTACACCTCTGTACTTCTCATTGGAAGGTCGTTTTGTTCAAATCCCATTCTTGGCAGTGTAGCTACATCTCCATTGGACCATCGAGCAAGGTGTTTAACCCCTGAAAAATGCTCCAGGGTTGAATGACTGACCCCAAACTTCACTCCCACCTTTATATATGTGTGTGTCTTAAAAGGGAGCATGATGGGATATGTATTAATGAAAACGTTCTGAAACTCCTGTTATCATATTTGTATAAATTGTAAATAAAAATCTTAGTTTCATGCCATGCCTCCCATACAAGCTGAACTTAAGGAGTCATTAGGTTGCCGCGGTTACTAGGTGATTGCAACAGCAGTCAAACGCAGCAGATTTGCTTTGTTAAACTGGGACACGACATTCCCACAGTTTTCCGCTTCAGTGAGCGATGCCAGCCGGCTCCGCATGTGCCAGGCATTTCAGGAAGGGGTGCCAATGCAAGCAGTCACTCCCGTCACGGGAAGAACCCAGATGCCAGGGTATCTGTGACGGGTCGTCACCTCGCATCCCGTCGCCATGATAAACCGTGAAGAAAGGAGCTGCCTGTGCCCCCCCCCCCCCCCCCCCTGCGCATGATGGTCGGTGTTTGCAACTACAACATAAAAGCCTCCCTGGGATTGGTGGTTTGTGGGGTGGGGGGTGGGACACAGTTTAACGCTGTAGGTGCCCCTGCTGGGGACCCAGTGAGAATTAGAACTGTGAGAGCCCCCCCCCCCTACACGCATAAATGAGCATCTCAGATCTGAACATCCAGTGATGTACGCCTGTGACCCACATCCCGATGAAAGAGGACTTGAATTGTTTCATACCCGAAAGTCGGAGGTGGAATTTTCAGGTCCAGAAAGTATAAATTCAGTCCAAGATTTTGTTTCGACCAACCATTTGAGTATGAAGAGTCACAGACACAGAGTACTCAGCTGCTCGGTTAAAGCGAGATCTTCGACTGGATTTTTACTTTCTGGGCCTGAAATTTCCACCTCTGCCGAAAGTGGATAAGTTCTGAAATGGCATTATGCTGAATGGGTTATAGACGGCAATGGAACGTTCAGAAAGCTTCAGAAAGTATAAATTCAGTCCAAGATTTTGGTTGAACCAAGCAGTGTCACAATCACAAAGAACTCCACTGACTGGTTGAAACAAAATCTTAGTCTGGATTTGTACTTTCTGAAGCTTTCTGAACGTTCCACCGCTGTCTATAACCCATGTAGCACAATGACAGCCCCCAGCACACACCCCTGACTGTTGACACAACTCTATTCATTTGATTCCAGCAGGTGAGTAAACACTTGCTGGTTGACTTTTCCATCAGTCATTAACAACTTAATTCTGGGATTAATTAACAACAATGAAAACAAGGCTTCCTGTGACAAAGTAAGTGTGTGTCTGTGATCACAATGTTGCTGGTTCAAATCCCAGAGTAGATGGACTGATATCACCACTGGGCTGTTTACTAGGCCCTAGTCCCCCAGTTGCTCCAGACACTGGCTAACCCTCCGTCCTCAAAAACGTGCATCACTTTGCATAAAAGTTTCCGTTGAATAAAATACAAATTAAATGATTCCTGACACAAATAATAGCAACACAGAATCTGGTGAAAGGTTTACTAGTTGCTGCGGTAACAGGGAGAAGTGACAGGTGAATTGTTATGGATCAAAGCCAATCGCTTTTAGCAACGTCATAAAATATTCAGGCTCATGTGCTTCAGCTCTGCACGCCTGCCTCTCTGATCTGCTACAGAGAGACGGCTTGGCGTTAAATATTAATCATCCCACACAGAACCATTACTGTGTTACGCACACGCACACACACACACACACACACTCACGGGAACAGCGTCCCCCAAAAACCGCATCTTACGTATGGTGTTGCCTGATAAGCAGTTTGTCAAAGTGGCTGCACGTCGCAGTGAGACTGGATAAATCGAGGCCATTGAAACATTTTCACGCTCTCGGCTGAAATGACAAACGGCCCCAGCGGAAGCTAGGGACTGTATTTGCAGACTTGTGGATGTGAAATAGGAGTGTGCGGAGGTCAGCAAGCAGAAGTGAGGAACTGTGAGCAATCGGAGGCGGGTTTTGAGTGGGGAGACAGTTTTACAGAGACTGGGAGAGGCAAGGTACAAACATGAACCTCTGTGTTTCTCTAAGGACGTTTGCAGAACATATGAACATATAGGACATGAGTAACCCGTGGAAAGATTAACACAAACAACACCACTCACATGTCCCGCCGTAGTGTGATGGCAGCCCCCCCCCCCAATCAAAATGTAAGCTGAAGTGGACTTAGCGAGTGACATTAAAATCACATTCAAATAACCTCTCAGTGGTACGTAGGTCAGGTACACAAATAATGTGATTAAACTTGATTAAAAATTAAAAATGATTTACATTTCATTTGCTTAGCAGATGCTCTTATCCATGTGACATTTTTTGAGATTGCAGGGTCAGACTGTCCCTGGGGCTATTCAGGAGGCTAAAGGGTCTTACTCAGGGTTGCTGATGCTGAGATTTGAACCTTCCATAACCACTTACCCAGGTGAAGATCCACAATGGGATTCCTGTTCAGTACAGGTAATCTCCCACTACAGACAATCTAGGGACACCAAATCTCTTAACAGATGTTTTCAGTGAAATCACACTGTCAGCATGGGAGTTTGAACCAGCAAATTTATGAATACAGAGAGAGCATCCTAACCCACACTGCAACACTGTAACTCACACACTGCATCCAACATAAAAACGTAGGGTGACAATAATCACCCAAATGCAGAAAAATTAAATTAAATTTCTGCATCTGGGTTGGAATCAAGTATGTGGTAAAGGGTGTTCAAATGGGAATCACATGTTATATATATTCTATTAAAAAGTAAATGTTTAGAAAATTGGTATTGGTAATTATCAGTGTCATAGAGCCTAAATTCCCCACTTCTGAGGATGGATCTTACTTGGACGATGGAATTTTCAAACAAAAAACAGGCTTAAATAAAATATTCCCACTAAAACAAAACAAGTTTCCTATCGAGGGTGAATCATGCGACCTAAGTGACCTCTTAAAAACTGTGTCCATGCCCCCCCCCCCAGTGGGATTCCCCACTGTACAGCAATGGCACAGACCTGCCTTCAGGGCTCTGTGCCACATGGTGTGACAGGACAGGGACCCACACATCTGGAGATGGAAGTCACCTTCACACTGCAGGGGGGCAGATCGTGGTGAAAGTCACCCTTCCCCCCCCACATGCCCCTCTTTAAAAGGAGGGTGCTGATACAGGAGTGCTGCGCTTTTACCAGCTGCTCTTCAAAACAAAACAAAAAAATCCTCAGGCAGCATCTCTGACGGACCAGAGCTCCATGGCGGGGGGGCTTGAGGCACAGATATACAACAGAGATGGGAGAATGTCAGGTTATGTTTGCGAGAACTGCTTAGGTCCATGGCTGCCCATACTGTAGATAGCAAAGGGGGGGTTTGTCGCCTTCATGGTTACCTGGACTGGCTGGGCGGGATGGGGGGGGGGGGGGGGGGGGGAGACCCCACCCCAGGAAAGGTTGCTGTAAGGAGCAAGAAAACTGCACAGGTGATGGAAAATCTGAATCCACAGCTGAGTCCAGCTCTGCTCTAAATCTGAGACATATAATCACACCTGATCATCCGGAGTCTCAGAGAAGACCTGCTGGGGACCAGTGACCTGCTCTGTGATACCATGCATTTGTGCGGCGCCCCCTGTCGGCAACAAACAGTCACTACACTATGCATTACTTATTCAGGAGATGCTGAAGGAGCATGTTCTGCTAGCCAGCTAGCTAGCTACCATCATCTGACTAGCTAATGATTTAATTTCTTTTTGAAACATATGGGGGTGGGGGGGGGGGAGCAGACGCAACAGAGCCAGCCCTTGCTCACCCCCAAAATGAATTTCTCACACGCCTCTCCCGACAGCAGTGGCATTAAGTGTTAACATAATGAAAGAGCAACACTCCATAATGAGCAGGAGGAAGGTCTCTGTACTCAGCGCTCGGAAATGCCGCCTCACTGATCTGGAGTCTGTGGCTCTGCGTAAAAAAACAAGCAGAGCTAAAACGGGATCAGTTTGCAGGAGCATATGGCTGAGGGAGCAGGCCAGGATCCCCAGCGGAGCTCAGCCCGTCGTCGTGACTGAGACCGCGGCCTCCTGGGGGCGCTGTGCATCTTTCTGCCCAATGGTCATGTGCCTTTTGGTTAGATTATATCTCACACTAATTTGGCTGCTTAAGCACATGTCAGGACGGAGTCCTCTCTGTGAGCGCGAGTTTCTCACGCACAGCAATCAGCGGCTGTGTTGTTGCTATAAACTGCCCCCCCCCGCCCCGCCTGTCACCTTGGCTTTTGGTGCTGCGCTCAGCAGGGGCGTGGAATCTCAGCCGTGCGCCAGGCCACGTTACCACGGCAACACCAGAGCCTGGCATTCGCGGGAGCAGAACACATGAGGGGGGGGGGGGGGGGGGGGGGGTTGTTGGCAGGTATGGGAGAGAGACAGAGAGAGATAGAGAGAGACAAAGGGACAGAGAGTGAGAGAGACAGAGATAATGAGAGACAAAAGCACAGGGAGACAATGGTAGGAAAACAGAAAGAGAGAGATGGACAGATAGAGAGGGACAGAAGGAGAGAGAGATAATGAGAGCGAGATAGAATGAGCGGAAGAGTGAGACAGAGATGGGAGATAGAGAGATAGTAAGTGAGACATCACAACAAGAGCACAGTCCTGTTAACACCACTTCTTAATAAATGAGAAAACACGTACAAACTCTAATGACTATTAGGACTGAAAATCCTCATATATTATTTACTTTCAATATCCGGATTAATGTTGTGTTTAGTGATAATACCACTCAACAACTAGCGTCATTGTTTTTAATACTGATCAGTAATAACCTTTTCTCTTTTAATAGACGTTATATTTTCTCTCCGAGCAAGTGGTACAATTCTTGCTGAAGCAGCTCGACTTGACAAAGAGAGAAGGCAATTGGCTTGACTTTGGCGCCTCCTATCTGTGCCTGACGCCAATGCAGCCTGGTTCCCAGTGTCTGAACTGCAACTGCAGTAGGATGGATGAACGGATGGATGGATAATAACTGGCAGGGTGGCACAGTGGGTATCATGTCCCCTGATGGACTGGCATCCCATCCAGCACACCCCCTTGTCCTGCACTTCCTGTGACAGGCCTTAGATTCACTGTGACCCTGTAATGGATGAATAACAGTACAGGCTGATGGTGGCGTGATCCAGTCCGGTCCACTTCCTCCCACCTGACTGTCCTCCACATGGCCTTCACCTTTGACCTCTGACGGGGAGTAGCCATCCTCAATTCAGCATATATACCTGATACACCTGCCTCTTTCGTCTGAATGATCCAGTTTTGTTGTTTCAAGTGCCCTTTTTCAATAACCAATGATCACACAAAATCTCCTGACCCCCCCCCCCCCCCCACCACGGGCAAAAAAGGATGGTTTGGCATAAAACTCCACCCCCTTATTCGAGCACTTGCCCCTTGAAAAGTCTGTGCATGTCACCACTGTTCGGCGTTTTGGTTTAATGGATAAACTGCCCCCCCCCCCCCCACAATGACACAGAAACAGCTACAGCAGTCAAGCAAGAGGAAAGAGGCAATTCGAAAAAGTGATGGAGGGCGGAGAAGGAGCTCAAGGAATGTGGCTGAGGTAGGAACAGATCCCTTCGCGGGATTGCAGAGAGCAGTGGGTTAGGATGCGGTGCCTTTGATCAGAAGGTTGCTGGTTCAAATCCTATGATTTGAATGTGTGTAAGTCAGTTAGGCAAATTATTTGATTAAAACTGATTTACATTTAATTTGCTTAGCAGATGCTCTTATCCAAAGTAACATTTTTTTGAGTAGGCAGGGTCAGACAATCCCGGGGAGAAACTGGGGGGTTAAGGGCTTTCCTCAGGGGCCCAATGGTGATGTCACCACAGGGCCCTTAATCCCTAATTGCCCCAAAGACAGTTGGACTCTCCTTTCTTAGAAAAATAGTAAAAGCATCTGATAAATACGTAAAGCATAAATTCAGCGGCTACACGCCCCCACTTTCTCCCTGCTAATGACTTCACAGCTCAAATCCTTTCATACCTACATGCATGCTGCCGTCAGCATAATGCACAATGTAAAGCCTTTGTTCTGCACTGCAGAGGGGCACCATAACGAAGGAAAAGTACACAATGAAACTCATAAATGGAGAAGCAACTTCTCATTGAAATACACAGATAATCGCTGAACGTAAAATAAAAACAAAAAAACACAAAATATTGGCATGAAATGGAAAGACAACACAGGTCGAAATAAAGACAAGGTGAGATCTGATCAGCGGTTCGCAGCTGTAGGTACGTCACTGCGCAGGAGCTGCTTCGTGATCTTCAGCTGATATTCCACCCGTCAAACTCATTACACCCCCCCCCTCCCCCCCCCAGTTGCAGATGGGACAGGGGCCATATCAGTTTGTGGGCCTTTTCAAGTCACCAGACTAAAAATCGTTTGGCTGGGTTTCATCACCGCAGTGACGCTTAAAACGTCTTTTCTCATTAATCATTACATACAGTGACACCCCTTTCTCCATGGTTTCAGTATCCTCAGACTCAGTCATACTAGGACTGAATTTTATTTTGAAAAATTCCACAAATAATCAGCTCATAGGTTTCAGACTGTGAACGGGCTATAAGCCGGAGAGTACCTGCAATAGACTATGATATTTTTAAACTCATACAGCTTTCTCTTTGCGGGTTATGTACACGATACAGTTTTTTTCATTGTAAAACATGTAACAGTAGCCTTTTGTTTTTTTCAGTTCCTTTGTCCATTGCAGGGAATAAAAAGCATGATTTTCATTGGTCAGCCGTCGCTCGATGAATGATACAATTTCATTGCTCTCTCATCTCTTGAGAATTAGGCTAAAACATCAGAATCCTTTAATTCGAGAGAGAGTACGGTGCTGTATTATAATGTACTTATTATTACTACGTTTAATGTCGGTAAAGTCTCACTTAATATAATTTATATGCAAGTGCACAATAAGTAAGTGCATGAAAATTAATCCCAGGGTTTTGGCCGTCGGCGGTCGGTCTTGGGTTGTACCCCCCCCCCCCCCCGCAGATTTTAGGGGACGACCGTGTCTCAATAAAATACTAATACATGCGATTATACTGTAACCTGTATCGCCACATGTCTTTTAAATGTATCCCACAGTTCTTTGTGACTGCCACCCATTCACTACATTAAGGACAGACTCCACACACACTGGAATCCTGGATACCAGTCACGCTTCATCCGTTTTGGATGGACCTGAAAAAACGCAGCAGCAGAACATTAGCAGCAGATCCAGTACGTCCAATATGTCCAGGCCTGGCTGTAATCTGGAGGGCTGGAGATGTAGAATACATCTTTAGGTTTGCTTTTTAATACAATATCACAATTATGAAACCACCATTTTCAGTCTCTTAGCTTAATTATGCCTCATCACACTTCATTGCACCTTTATTGCGACTTCTAGCAAATCTGAGTGATGTTTTTATGGCAAAACAAAGAATGCATGCAGATATATTTTGTTGAAAAAAGGCGGAATGTGTAAACACTAGCAAGGTCAATATGGACAACAGCTCTGCTTGGAATTTGCCCCTGGTCTTCTGACACGAAATACAAACCTGAGGAGGTAGGATTTCTCTTTGTTCCCCCATTTGGTCTTCGGATAGCACCAGGATGATGGGAATGTAGGCAGTGACCTGGAGCTGCATCGGTGAATGTATTTATCCAGGGAGTAAAAACAGGTCAGCGGAGATGATGCAGAGGTGGACCAGATGGCCCATCAGCCCATTTCAATTACTTTTGGGACCAAAGAATCAGCATGATGGTGTGTGACCCAGAGGGACGGGCAATCACCGGGCAATCCAAGCCCCCTGTCCCCTTTCCTTGGACCATAACACCTGCAGGATTCCTCTCTCCAAACACCAGCCACAGGATGGCGATTTGACATCCAGGATGTCAAAGTGAAGCCACAAGAAACAGGAAGGAGTGTAATGCTGCAGAAAATTCCGGGCTGTCACTAGCCAGGCAGTAGTGTCTCTGTTAACACAGATATGGGGCTGTTCATTAGGGGGAATACTGGCTTCTCCAGGGGTGACAGGGATCAGGTAGGGATGAGGACAAAATGACAGTGGTTGGTGGAGCAGGGACTGAGTCGATTGCAGGGTCACCGTCTCTCACATATCAGGCGTGACACTCTCACTTTCAGACGCCCAGGCAAGAAATCTTATGGCAAATCTATATTATTCCATTTTTAAACTGACAATGAGCTACATTAACTGCATCGGGGTAATTTGAAAACTCTACAGATTATTTACAAGGTAATAAAACTCTTACATATATGTATATGTGTGTACATGTGTGTGCAGAATTGTCTTGAATTGAAAATCTCACGCCAGTCAGCTGACCAAGGCTGGCAACCCTGTGATTGGTTTACTGGACTTAGCTGTTGCCAAAACTCTACTACCCCATCAACCCACAGTATCTTACCCAAGCCAACTCACATACCCTTACAAGCTTCTGTAAAAGGAGGGGGAGGGGCGGGGCTGATGGTTTTTTAAATGAGGAAGTTGGATGTCGTGGGAAAATACATAATAACTGTCAGTACACATTTGGACTTCAAATTAACAAACTCAAAAGTAAACATCAAAAAGACATTTTTCCTTTGCTATTAATGAGACCCAGTCATAGAAACTCTCTCTTAAGTATGTCTACTAATCGGGTAACGGACACTTTTGTCCATAAAATAACCCCATTAGAATATTACCATGTTGTTGAGTGAACATCTGTACATGGTAAAAATAGTTAGCACAATCGTTTTTAAACCAGGTACAGCTCTGGAAAAAAAAACAAGAGACTACTCCATAGTTATAACAAATCTGTATTGTTAAATCCTGGTTTAGTCCTGGTTCTGCTGGCAGGAGGCTACACTGAGTGGCAGGTTGCTTCCGGGTGCAAAATTTCTAAGACAGCAGTACAGAAGAAGAAGCAGGAGATGCTGGGAACGAGCTGAAACCAGCCAGGTAAAGGGCGGAAGTGACTGTCTAAAGGCAGAGTCAACTTATCCAAAGGTGCCTCATGAATCAGAGGATAACATCAAGTGACCTTCAGCAGGATTGGGAAACATTAAGTGCAGGTGTGAGGAGCACTGCTAGGACAGTTCAGGCTCCTAGAAGCATGACTGAAGTCCATAAAGCAAGGAAGAAGCCCTTCATTAATGAGAAGCAAGGAAGAGTCAGGCTGGAGTTTGCAAAAAATGTATATTTTATGCAGACATAAACCTATAAACGGAGAAATGAGGGAAACCAAAAATTTCGCTTGGTCTAATTTTTTCCCTGTATTTTATATTGGGTTTATCTATTGATAATATCACAGCCATTAAGGATTGCAATTGGGTTTCACGCTTTTCATTGTTCCAGTTCTGCCAAATTCTTCCATGCCATCCTCTGCGGACCTCCTCGCGTCGGAGTTGCATTTCTGTCCACAAACCTGCAAGGGAAGCAGGCACTATGGAGGCTGGGAAATAGATATTGTGCGTTCCAGCACAGTGGCGTAGATCCCAGATAGTTAATGACGGTCAGAAGCTGATGGAGGATTGTGGCCAGGGTAACTGGCAGCAAAACACCCAGAGTAATGACCCTGGGTTTCTCACATCACTGGAGGCTTCAACACCTTCAACAGCCAGACCATCCAGCAATGACAGACAACCCTAGAGGGTTAAAGAGCCACACGGGGGCCGATCCAACGGCAGGACACTCTTTTATTTTAATTGCATGTTCGCCTCAGGCTCCACTACCGGAAATTGTCACACCAGGATACGTTTCAGCTAGAAGATCGCACCCTGAGTGTCCACAGACGTCCAGGAGCATGAGCAGCTCTGGAGGGAGATTGAGGGGCTGGAGAGATCGATGAGATTCACTAGGAACCTCCGGAGAAAGATCCAGACATTAGGAGGAAGCTCCTTTCAGATTGGTGGGAGATTCCTGCTTTAAGCTCATTAAATATTAGGTGATCTACAAAATCTTTAAACAACCAGGGTCCTTCTGAGCAGAATCTACCTGCAATTTCAGTAGATTAACTAAAGACAAAAAATATATCAACTCGGTATTTGGTCCTGTACACTATAAAGCCGGAATTTAGCCGGATATTTAACTGATGTCCTGGACAATTGTTCCATGAATGTAAAAAGCCACCTAGAAATAATCTTAATTTACTCGGGAAATGTGTGAAGAGCAACCGACCGGCATGTCTACCGGAGTGTTCCCTCACCTTGAGCCCTGCACTTCCTCGGACAGGCTCCAAGCCCCCAAAGCCAAAAGATAGATGGATTATGTTTGCTGTGATTCGCTCATAAATATTAACATGAGCCAAACATGACAGGAGCCGAATATGAGACATTAACGAGGAGTCGCAGGACCAAAATCATTAATTCGGGGATGATATTGATGGCCCATGACCCCTGCATTGATGTCCTTTTTCCTTCACCATCTCCAACCTCTGATCCGTTATTGTAAGTTACAGATCGTAAGTCAGACGTCTTTCTCCACAAAAGCAGCCCCTGTTCTGACAGGAACACAGGAGTCGTTGTTAGCAGAAGCTAGCGAACACGCACGCTTTGTGGCCGCACCCCCGAGCCGGCGAGGCCCCGATTCCACCCTTAGACCAATTATAAAATTCCTCACAGTTAGCCCAGTGCCCCATGAGAAGAGGAAGCGCGTTTGCAAACATTTATGCCGTTCAACCAGCAGAACCGCATTTCACGATACTCGATCTAAAAGGCCATTCTACGCTGCCGAAAGGACGCTCTACACGTCGATCACAGGGATTTCAGTGCAGATTCATTTTCATTCACGTTTGTAACGTGGGAGACCCTCTATATATAGTTCAGCTCCTTGGGTTGGGCATGAAGATTCAGGTCTTTACTTGAAAGAAGAAGGGACCAGGTTTTTTTATTTTTTTGAAACACATTTCATTGTGTGCATGTCTGGGTCAAAGAGGGAAATGGAATTAGCCAAAATTCGTCGAATTTAATTTGGCCACATAGGAACCTTGATGCCTTTCATTTGCTTCATGTGACGTACGAATGTCACCATTGTAATAAAGAAACGGTGAGGGGTGGCTAAGGTGGCGCCCCCCCCCCCCCCCACGACAGGGGCTCGGGATCGAGGCCCGCTCCAGCTCGCCAGCCGTATGTAGCGAGCCCTGGCCTTTTGCCCCCTCGTCGACAGGCTGCCATGCTGGCTGGGGGCCCTCAGGGTCATTGGTAGGATAGAGTGAACGTGCCCCCCCCTCCCCAACTCAATGAGCTCAGCGGAAAGAGGCAGGTGGCCGACCGTCACAAATGCTGAGCGGGGTGGGGGGGAAGGGGGGCAGTCACCAATCGCTCTACGCCGCAGGTTAACACAGGCATCCAGTGTTAAAGGGGAGGGCTAGTGATAGGTCAAACTGGCCCTTCCAGATTGGGGGGGGGGATTTATTTACATTAATTTAAAAAATTGCTACTAAAAATTTTTTACCAAGATGGGATAAGTAGCTCAGAAAGGAACATAATTACTTGCCAGAATGAGAACCTTTTATTTTCTAGGGGCAAGAAGAAGTAGGGATTTGTTTGGGTGCAGGTGTTGGCATGGAGGACAATTAAACATGCAACCAAGACTAAAATACAAAACCAATAAACAAGATAAATCAAATACAGGAAGAAACAAAGATTCGTTACTAACAAACAAAAACATCAATAAGACATGATGTAGCGTGCAAACGGCTTCGGTTGTGCGAATGAGCTACTAAAGTCAAAAAAGAATATAAAAGACAGTGGGTGACTAACAGATCCCATCCTTACCATTACAAATCTCAGGCCATACAAAGGACAATGGAGAGCACTTCATGTTTATGTAACAGTGGTTTATCTTTCATGAATGTCTTACTGCCTTCATTAACCTTCTTGTCTGTGCATTTTCATGAATTTCATTTTGATCCGGCATGTGAGTAAAACAAAGCTGAATGTGCTGCTTTCTTACAAGCAGGTCTTTCTTGCAGTCGGCATAGATATGCTATGCATTGTAGAATGGAACTGTGTCCTCATTAACAATGTACAAGATGCCCTTAAAATGCAGCCAGTATTGAGTATTGGGCTGTTGCTTGTAATTGTAGAACCAGGATTTTTTTGTGTGTCAGCTCTTAAATTGCTTGGCCTGAACAATGTCGCCTGCAGATCAGCTGATATCTTTGGCAGGGGACGCTGAACATGCCGCACATTTTCACACCATTCAGCCTTAATGGCCTCTTCCACTTATCGCCGTCTTTTCCCGCTGAATCGCTCGTCCCATATGCGGCTGCACTGGGAAGCAGCATCGATCTTATCGAAGCAGCGCCGGACCGCCGAGCCACGTGACCGCCAGGAGCCAATCAGCGCACGGCTTCGTGGCGTTGCTAGCTCTTTCACCAGTACATGGTAGATAGCATTTTTAAACAAACCACGTTTTATTTAAAAAAAAGCTTTGACAATACAACGATTTAAAAACTGACTCAAAAAAGACCATCTGTCTTAGTTTTCATGGCTCCTTCGATTTTTTTGTTAATACCTGCATAATACGCTCAGCGGCAGAGGATGACGACACATGGGCAACAGGGATGTCCCACCCCCCGAAGCGAATCCCTTGGCTTACATGCTAAAGCAGACAGCAGGGACCCGTTGGTCTTGTTATTGAACCTTCCCTTTCTCATTAGCCTGCTCCACTGGACGATCTCCCTGAGGCACTACGAAGACCTGCAGGTCTGCACCGCAAAAAAGAGAAAACCACTCGGGGGAACGCGTCAAGTAGTGCATAGGTCCTGGTTCTGTCCTGCACGTGCTGTGGACCCCCCCTCCCTGGCCATCTCACTCCATGACGAGCTGAGCAGATTGGACTTCGTTATTCCTGCAGCTCCCACCATGCAAACACTGGGGGTCAAGCACGAACGACAGCTGGCCAACACCCAGGGGAACACCTAGCAGACCCCCCTCCTCTAACAAATTCATTTGAAAGCTATACACTCAAATACATGCCACCCATCGGACAAGGCGTGACCTGACCCGGTGCTGCTGCGCGCGAGACAAATGCGTCGACACGGCAACCACGTGACCTGTACACCCCGCAAATAAAACGGAGGTTTTTAAATACCCTTCAAGTGTTGGTCACTTCAAGTAGAAACAGGCTCGAAATGCATATTTATAGATGCAAATTCACACTCATTAAAAAAATGTGAAAAGAAAGCAGTTTTTTCAAAAGCCCAGTGTGTTAACAGCATAGCCTTGAAAACCAGTTCCAAGCATAGGAAATACCAGTTTTAGTGAGGACCACCAGTATTAGCAATAGTAGCTGTGAACGATCGTGGTTATGATAATGGTATTTACAGGGCTAATCAGTCAGCTTTTGTGTTTCATCATGCTTTCTTAATATGAAGTACCTCGGAAATCTGGGGAAAGATCCTGGACAGAAAAGAGGTACGTAGAGATATTTATAATTGTAAAAAAGAAATAACATTCCAGGCATCTGCATGATTAATGACTGTATACATCTCATTAGCTATTCACAGGTTATTTTTGCAGACAGATAAACAAAAACGTTCCACATCAAAGACGTCCCCCCCCCCACAAACCCACACAAAGTGCAAACAATATGATTTTTAATTATCCGCTTGTCCTCCAAGTACAGTAGGATGGATCATGTTTAATGAACGTAATTTGTGCGTGATGTACGGAAACACGCATCAGCAGCAAGAAAAAAGTCAAAAAATCACAAGACACACAAACGTGCGAATTAGTTTTTTTTTTTGGTTTGTGAAAATTTCGGGCTAAAGGCCGTTTCCTTCAGAAACATTGCCACCTGGTGGACAGTTTGAGTTAGAAGAGACAGGCAGTTACAGAACACATACGCTGTTTTGCGGGACTTCTGTATAATTTATACCACCATTCCCTGCAAGTAACAGTTCATTGGGCTGAGGGCGTCTCACTGACGGGAGGTAGCGGTTACAAATCAGGATACCGACTAGAGGAGAGTGAGGATTAAATTAGTGGATCCAGTCAATAGAATAAATAATGACAACACACAGCCAAGGGCAATTTCAATTTTTAATCCAATTTTTATTAATTTTAATAAAAGATGACATCTCGTTACGATGGAAATGCATTTGCTACTGGTTCCTAAAACTCCCAGTACCGTGATATTGTCACCGGGTCCTGGCGTGACTCGCTCTCCATATCATAAAGAGCACCAGCGAGAGTGTATGGCAAAAGAATGGAGACTTTAAAATGGCCGTAAGTACACTTAGGAAACGAAAAAAAAACACGATTAAAAATTTAAAAAAAAATTATTCAATGTTTATTTTTCAGTAGCGGTTATTCTGTGAACACCCCAGCACAAACCTCGAAAACAGACACAGTAATGCATAACATTCTGTCAGAAACAAAACGTTTCTTAGCGTTGCAGATTTCTTCCTACAGCAGGTCACTCTATATGGCTTGCGCTTTCGTAGGGGTGGGACCCAAAGGCCAATCTGCATCTTGTGTATGTTCAGGCAAACAACACGGGAAAACGCAAGTTAAATGGTTTACCGGCACAACTGCCAAATACCTTAGATAATATGGTTTAAAAAGCCCTAAATAATTCATATGCAGACAAAAATGATAAAATACATTCTGCACGGGTTCATCACCTGTATATACCCAGACAGACACAGACACTGAACTGGCTTATTTCTGCAAAAACATCAAGCCAGAGGAGTGTAACATATTAAAAAAGGGTGTGTGTGTGTGTGTGGGGGGGGGGGGGGGGGGAGTGGTAACAAATATCAAAGTCAAACAGTGCACCAACCAGAGTCCAGTGCTGTCATTGCATAATATGGCTTTGGGTCACCGTGTTTCTGTAATGAACCAGTAGGTTAGCAACGAAAAAATTTTATTTAAAACAAAAAAACAAAGTCACCTGGAGACAAAACATATCGATGACGCTACGCGCAAAGACCCATAAATGCAACTCACTGGATTCATCAACTTTCATTTGGGTAACTCATCGATTCTACTCCCTTCTGAGATGACTGATAAAAAGGGTTTTGGCGGGAACACTTCCAGCCGGTCATACGGCGAGTGACTGGAAGATGTAGAGAGCAGAATCTGTTTTTATTCAACCAGTCGATCCGTGGGCTCCACTGAACCAGAAAACGGAGTGATTCTGAAACGTATTTATCAGCAACAAAGGTGATACACAAGGTGCAAGGAGATACAACCAGATTCGACAAAAATGCAGAATGCACGAATGAGCCAAACCACACAGAAAAATCACTCCGAGCGCCCGAAATAGCAAGGACGTAAGTATGTTCCAGCGCGCCAATAATCCCCACAATCTCACATATTAAACAGCAGTAGAGATTATTTCTAAATTAGGTTTGGCAGGAGGAGAAGAGGAGGGTAATGTGTAGGCATATTGACACACACGCAAGCGCACACACATACGCCAATCCACAAGGCCGTTTTAAACAAAAAGCTAAACGTCTTTAAAAAAGAAAAAAAATAACCCAATAAAAAAAATAAAAGGCTAGCCTACTGTTCTTCACAGGGAAGCAGATGCTAATTATCTGCCCCCCCCTTTCTTCATCGCTACTTCACCCTGAGAAGGGCTCCCCCACTTAGTCGAGCCTCAGTCCTGCAGGCGGCCAACTGCTCCCGGGTCAGACCGTGCAGCAGCGGTTCTGGAATAGCTGCTCGATGACGGTGCTGTCAGCCAGCGTGGACACGTCCCCCAGGTCCCGCTCGTTACGGGCGATCTTGCGTAGAACCCGGCGCATGATCTTCCCTGCAGTGACGGGTCGGGGGTGTGGCAACCAAAACCAATAAGCAAACGGAAAAAGCAAAAAGAACCACAGGTGGCATTTCTGCATGCGGCGCTGGGGCTTAGGGTCTGTGCCCCGAAGGTTGCTGGTTCAAATCCCACGGCAGGCAGAGCAATTATATCACTGACAAGCACCTAAGCTAAGCCCTTCAACCCCAAAACTCAATTTTGTATAGAAATGGCACATATACATATCAATGTCATCATATAACCAGCATATTAAACATGTCGAGTAAGTACAGGAGTTAATCTTTCTTAAACCAGAATCTTCCAAGTGAAAGCGGACCGGAGGTAGAAACCCCCAAATTAAGGCAGGAGATGATGCTGGGTTTCACTGGAGGTCAACATAACTAACCCGTGTAACCACTGCGGATATCAGCAGACCTGCTGACCTCCAACGACCTCCCTGACCATGTCCGCAGCTCAGGGCGAGTTTCCACGAAACAGGAAGTGGAGGTGAGGTCTCACCTGATCTTGTTTTTGGGAGCGCCGGAGCATTCTGCATGTAGTCCGGTGTGGCGATGGCACCGATCTTCTCCCGCACTGTCAGAGAGGGATATTAATCTCACCACACAGATAAAACCATGCGCGTCTACGGGACGGGGTCCGTCCCCGAGCCTGAATACTGTGACCGAGCGGGTACCCTTCTTCTTGAGCTCGGCCTCCAGGGCGGCGCCGTACTCGCAGCCATCCTTCAGCGTGACAAAGCAGTAGAGGCTCTCGCCCTTCACGGGATGGGGGTGGCTGACCACAGCTGCCTCGGCCACCGCCTCGTGCTCCACCAGCGCCGATTCCACCTCCGCCGTGCTCAGCAGGTGCCCTGAGAGTCACGGTCAGCATTTCCATGACAACCCACCGTGACAGGAGTCGACACCCACGATAAGCCTAACCTGACATACGGCCTGAATACTGTAACTCAGGTGTACTTATGATGAATGGCTACATTTCGCCATTTAGCGCCGGCTAACAGGCCTCACCGGACACGTTCAGCATGTCGTCGATTCTCCCTGTGATCCACAAGTACCCATCCTTATCCCGCCTGCAACCTGAGGAACCCAAATCAGAAGTCATATTGGTCTCATGTCACACCCCCCCCCATAGAAAACCAGAGCATAAACATGGCGCCCCCAGCCTGGGGCCTCACCGTCTCCGGTGACATAGTAGCCTGGGAATTTCTTGAAGTACGTGGTCTCAAACCTCTCTTGGTTTCCGTAGACTGTCCTCATGACACCAGGCCAGGGCTGTTTGAAAACCTGACAGCACACAGGCGTTCAGCGCGTTGCCAGGAATCCCCCCCCCACGCGTCTCCCCAGGCACCCCTCCAAGAGCGATGGCAGGCATTTAGTGGCACTCAATCTGGGCAGCGGCGATACGGGCCATTTAAAGTAAACAGGCCGCCAGCTGTTCAGGTTCCCACTGCTCACAGACTCACTGTAAGCACTGCGTTAACGCCAACGTTTAAAACAGTTGCCATCGTTCCGGTTAGCAGATAGCATTGAATTTAGCAGCCACTGTTAGCATTAGCGGCTATCATTCAATTTAGCGAAATTTAGTTTAGAAGTTAATGTTCCCATTATGTCTTCCGTGTAAAAATACATCAAGGTTCTCATTAGCAACTACAGTTCAGTTTAGCAGCTACCATGTCGTCATTGCCATTTACAAGACATTGCTGAAATTAGCGGCTATCATTTACGTTACCAGGTATCCCTCGTTTGGTCCTTCTAGCTCCTCCCCCGACTCATTCAAAATGGCCGGAACGACGCCAAAGAAAGGAAAAGTCTGCAAAGAAGAAAAAAAAAGACAAACAAATGACCAAACTGTACCAAGGACTATCTGGGACTCCAGGTTTTGGAGAGAATTTGCATTTTTTGGCCAACTTAATTTTAGGATGGCGATGGAGGAGGACATACTGCTGAGCCAGGCTTCAGAGGGGTGGCAGCTGGCAGCGGAGTCAAAACATGCCCCCCCTGGGGTAGGGAAGAGGCAGAGTCAGGAAACAGCACCGCCCCGCGGAGCCCAGTACTAGCCTGTGCTAAGCTTTAGCCATCTCATTAAGAACCAGACGCATTAACTCTAAACGAAGCAGGTGTAGATACACGGCGCTCACCGTCTCCGTCTGCCAGAAGGTGTCCACCACGGGGCAGCGCTTCTCCCCGACCACGTTGTAGTACCACAGCCAGGCCTCCGGGTTGATGGGCTCCCCGACCGTGCCCAGTACCTTCAGCGACTTCCGGGTAAATCTGCGGGGGAGGCCGAAACATTCTGTGAGCGTGGAGGAGCAGCTACGCCTAAACACGGTGCAGCACACAGTACTGAAGTCCATCGTGTATTCAAAACTCTGTGTCGAACAGCCATTATAAGGGCGCAAACTGGCAACATCCTACCTAGAGAATGAGACCCATCCAAGCAAGTCAAAGTCAAGTCAACGGCAACTTCGCTGTCATTGTGCACGTTGCACGACAAAATGCTACGAGAACCTAACGCGCAAAACTGCAGGAAGAATGCGACTCCAAGGAGGACAGGACTAAGAAATATAAATCCTCCAATCCAAGGTCCCCCCATTTACGCATCTGAGGAATCTCCGGCACCTCGTACGATGATATTCCTGCACACCATGAGACACTCACCTGCGGACGGGCTCGTCTCCGAACTTCATCAGCATGCGGATGGCGGTGGGTGCCGTGTAGAACTTGGTCACCCGGTACTTATCGACGATTTCCCACATCCGGCTCACGTCTGGGTAGGTGGGCAGGCCCTCGAACTGAGACGAGTCACAGTGGCGATTGCGCCAAATCAGATCACGTGACCCGGCTATAGGCAGCAAGAGTGACGACGGGCAGGGAGAGTCATCTTACCAACACACTGGTGGCCCCGTTGGCCAACGGCCCGTAGGTGATGTAGGAGTGCCCGGTGATCCAGCCGATGTCGGCCGTGCACCAGTAGACGTCCTGAGGCTGGTAGTCGAACACGTACTTGAAGGTACACGCTGTGTAGAGCATGTAGCCGCTGATGGTGTGTAGGACACCCTGGTCGGGAGGAGAGTGGAGTCACTACACCTAAAATCTTCCCACCATCTTTTCACTTGATGTCGCGCTTCGAGCATGGGGGGGGGGGGCAGCGGCGTACCTTGGGCTTGCCAGTGGAGCCACTGGTGTAGAGGATGAAAAGCGGGTCTTCCGACTCGCACCATTCAGGATCGCACTCGTCTGAGGCGTCCTCGACCAGCGTGTGCCAGCAGAGGTCCACCTCGGGGTTCCAGGGAATCTGCGGGGACCGGAGCAGGCCGGCGTTAGCTGCCGAAACTGACCAAGAGGTCAGGATACCTCCATCACACACCGCGCTTGGCGTGAACCCCACCGCGGGTAACAAGATGCACACTGTCCTGGGCAAGTCTCAGGCTGCCAAAGAAAAATGCGTAAGTCTATTTATCTGGGTAGTAAGTGTGCGTTTGCTTAGGAAAAAAAACACATGATTTAGGATGAGAATATGCAGCGATATGAACAGCGCTTCAGGTCCCAAACTCTCCTCAGGGGCACCTCAGCCATTTCAAGTATTCGTTAAATTTCACCATTAGCTCAATTAATTACTTGGGTAACTTGGTGAGATATCGATTAGCCAAATATGGTATGTTAGTGCCCAAGTCAGCAAATACATGGCTGTACTGGTCGTGACTTTCCTCACTTGTATGACTGCGAAAAGAGGTTTGGAGACGGCTAAGCTAACACACTGATTTTCTTCAACAGCCTTTTGCGCAGAACTGTATAAAAACCACAAACGGTTTTTATATGATCTGCTTCCTCAGACACACAATCCCTGAAGCTGGCTGGAGTTTCACGCGTGTGGGAGTTTAATTTAAACAAAAATGTTCTGAGGATAGGAGGTCGGTTCAAGCAACTAGAGGTGGTGGGACCAAGACATCTGATTGGCTGGTCCCACCTCCTGTACGATGTGATTGGTTCTCTCTCTGTACCAATCATTTTTCATTCTGCCCTCAGAACATTTTTGTACAAGTAAAACCCCCATAAGTGAGTTCCACAACTGTTATGGATGATAATTATACATATTATAATTCATTTCAAAAGAGGATGAAAGCGCAGAGAGGTAAAGTACAGACTAAAGGCAGAAAATGAAACGGCTCGTGATTGGCCGGCTCGAATGCAGCATCGTTAGTAATACAGCGCATCTGATGTTAATCCGCAAATGCGGCGCTTAAGAGGGAAAGAAAATCAAACGTTTTGTAAGAGTACAAATCAAAACAGTCAAGTGGGAGCATTCAGCCAACTAATCTGTGTATAATTGTTAAAACCACACGGCAGTTCCTGGGACTTCACTGCAAATTCAGCAAAGGAGCCTGAATTTTCCCAAGAATCCAGGTTAAATGGCCAAGAGGACAGGAAGGACAGACAGTCTCAACTGCTTAAACAGGATAGCTGGACATTTCTATCCTGTCCAGGACACAAGTCCTCAACCCGGATAGAAATGTCCCCCCCATTTAAACCGGCTGTCCATTAGCAACAGGGCATAGAAACATATTTTGCTCAGTCAGATGTTCAATTTATGGCAAAATCATCATCGTTTTAGCGATCATCTACAGGGAGCTGTAGGTCATTCTACGATAAATTCTGGTTCGGTTAGGATTATGGTTAATAGAAATATAATTTTTTAGTATGGTTATGACCACAGATTACCGTGTTACTAAGTAACATTGGTGAAGTTGGTGGAACAGAAAGAAACCGGTGTGTATTTGACAGGCTAGTAAATAACAGCGCAACTCTCTTAGGAATCTGGACCAGTTTCCGGGAATTTCAAGCCGTACTGCGGAATGACGGCGGGTT
The DNA here is from genome assembly GCF_023856365.1 of Brienomyrus brachyistius. Taxonomy (NCBI): domain Eukaryota; kingdom Metazoa; phylum Chordata; class Actinopteri; order Osteoglossiformes; family Mormyridae; genus Brienomyrus; species Brienomyrus brachyistius. The sequence continues at coordinate 14,166 of NW_026042589.1, read as the reverse complement.
TGAGATGGCGGAGAATCCGTCGATCTCCGTTCCCCGAGCCGTTTCTACGCCCTGGTGGTCAGCAAGAGAACTGCACAGGCGTAACTAAGCATGCTCTCAGACTACACTAGCTGGAAGCACGTCGGGGGGGGGGGGGGGGAACGGCGGGAATCTGCCGGAGCGGGAATACCTGGGGGAGGGGGCGGGCTTTCTTTACGGTCTCTTTGCGTTCCTGCTGTTAAAGCCAAAGGTTAATGGAAAAGGATTTTCAGTTTAAGACGACAATCAGAGACCGAAACGTCGTTAGCATGAAGCCTGACCACTCATTAAACACGGACTCGGAGGCGACGTGGAGGTTCAGTGACAGCGAGAGCCTCTCCACGACCCAGTCAGTACCTGGCTGTGGCTCTCACCTGTAGGTTGGGGCAGGTCCGCTTCGCGGGGGGGGACTGGGAGCCCAGGGCTGGTGAGGGGGCAGAGCACTCTTTGGACAGATGCTTCAACATGATGCACTTCTGTATGGAGAAGTTTCTGGAAACGACACGGTAAAATCTTTATACGCAAAAAAATACATAGTGTATTAGCCATGGTCAATTTTTCATGTCTTAAAATCTGTCTGTTGGATCGTAATGGCCAATTAACGGGAGAGTAGGAGGGACTAATTATCCTCCATAACTAGGATTCTGGGTATTCCTAAGCAGCAGTTCCCAACTGCATCCCACAGACAGACGCAAAATTTGGAAATTGGAGCGCGCAGTCAAATAGATCGATCTGAATCTAGTTTTCCAAATCCAGACTTAGCAAAAACTTTTGAAAACTTATTTCATGAGCCTCCCTAGAAGTCGGACATTTTACTACGCGACTTAAAAACAACACAGACCTGACAGCGACAGCAAAATCTAACTAGTGCATCTAGAACATTCTGTGTCCGAGCACCTACTGAGCAGAAGCAGACCAATAACAGACAGAGAAGAGATTAATGAAAGAAAACTGATGAGATGTATGAGGTCTGTGGTGGGGGCCGAGGATCAGGGGCTTGTGTTTGGGGTCCCCAGCCCCCGAATCCTTACTTTTCTTTGCATTTCTCCAAAGCGTCGTCTGCGATCACCTTCAAACTGATCAGTTTGTCCCCTCGGTAAAATCCATCTGCGGGGGGGAATAAAGGAATTAAAGGGAAGGAGCCCACAGAGAGTGAAGAATGGGGTGAAAAGACAAACTTATCAATTACTTTATGAAGCAGATCACATGTATAACTGCCTGGGGGGTAATATTTATTTTAAGGTCTGAAGAAGTAGAGCAGCTATACAAGAGGAGAAGTGAACCATCTGAATCGGGACAACAGCGGGATGGGAGACGGCAGCGGCCCAGGGACGTGATTCGCACCTGCAGTGATGAGCAGAGAGCACTGCGAGTCCAGGATCCTCTCTGACAGCGACTCGGCGGAAAAGCCAGCAAACTGAGCAGGGAGATGCACATCAGAGCCTCGTGTCACATACACCTCCATCCATCCATCCATCCCCAATCGCAGGGTCACCCTCCCTCCATCCGGAGGAACCATACGAAGCAAGACTAGCATTTTAATAAAGCATTTTAAAAATATATTTCCAAATTCTAGTAATTAAATGACCCCCGCTGTTATTGGTTAACATGACGCACTGTAGATTGATTTGTGTGTGAAAACAGTTTTTGGGCTGCAGAAGTTATGATGACGGCTCAGGCTGATGGGTTCGGATCCCCCTGCGGTTTCGAAGCACCCGCTCACTCACCACGATGGAGTGGACCGCCCCGATGCGGGCACAGGCCAGCATGGCCACCACCAGCTCCACGATCATGGGCATGTAGATGGAGATGCGGTCACCCTTCTTCACACCTGTGGGAGCGTGTGCACACACACAGTTAATTTACAGTAGCAGTCATACAAGTGAGGAAAGCTTGGTGTCAAAGCACAGGGTCAGCCATCACCCAGTGTCCCTGGAGTAGTTACAAGCCATGCTCCAGGACCCAAGAGTTACTGTATGATTTGAACCCACGACCTTCTGGATGCAGGACTACATGCCTAACCTACTGAGCTATGCACAACCCACTTAATCACAGTCTGGATAAAGGGCCTTGCTCAAGGGCCGAACAGTGACATGCTTAATCTACTAGTCATGGGATTCGAACCCACAACCTTCCCTGTACTTCCAACCAACATAGGCACCACTGTGCACATAACCCGGCCCCTTGTTCCCCCTCACACAGCACCCCCCTCGGCCAAATTTCCAGTGTCCATCCCACCAGTGCCTGTCAATTCACAGCATACATCTGTCCCAAAACATCAAATCAGCCGTTTATTCCTGTCACTATAAAGAGCAGGCAAGGATACGGAGGGGGTCCATACCCAGAGACTTCAGGACATTGGCGAGCTTGCAGACACGCTGGAGCAGCTCCCTGTAGGTGATCTTCAGCTCATCCCCTGGTTCATTGCCCTCCCTGAAGATCAGGACAAAGCCACCGTTAATCACCTGCTTTCGACTGGTTAACATCACAAGGAGCAGTGATGTCACATCCTGGAGTCTTTCATTCTGCATTCTTAGCTGATGTGGTCACCGGCATGAAAGACAGTTTGGGTTTTTAAAGGTTACAAGAGAAGGGAGGGTGTAAAAATTCAAAATAAAACCCATTTCAAATGAGGAGGAAAATGATTCGCGTCAAACTATTTATAAGCCAAATTCAAATCTGCATGAACAGAATATTTGTTCAAGAAACTGAAAAGGCCGTCGATATGAGCTGATTAAAATAACGAATTCTACAGACAACCCCCCCCCCCACCAGGATACAGATAAAGTGACCAAGGTGACCCACGGCTTCTCTTTCTAAAATAAGCTTCTCTTAGCCTGCAGTGACTCCCAAATTATTTTAATGCTGTCAACTGGATAAAAATATAACAGGAACTGACAAAACAACCAGCGATTAACAGTGGTGATCCTCTGAACAGGAGCTGGAGCTGAAGTTGGTACCTCTGCACTGCAAAGTATTTTACCGGGGGGCACTGCCACCTACAACAGAGGAATTTTATTGCAAATCATTATTTACATTTTATTAACAGAAGCGTTTATCCAAGGCGACGTACTCTTAAATTAAATACTGGGGGTCCAGTCCCTCCACTACCCAGGCCTCTGGTTAAAATCCGTGCTCAGGGGCCGACCCTGGGTTTAAAACCAATACCCTTCCTCTGACTGGCACTGCATCCTAACCAGCTGACCCACACACTACCTCAGTCAGAAAAACATCAGGGGCCGGTTCCACAAAACACCTTTAGTTAAGATTTTCGTTAAATTCTGAGTTAAAGTTTCCTTAACATGAAGTCAGCAGCTCAGAACACCCTTAAGTCTTCTCCTTAACATTTACTTAGATAAAGAAAATGAACACAGCCTGTGAAGAAAGTTCTGCGACTGTGATTAACCCCGTGGATACGAATAATGATAATCAATTGATTCTGCATTGTAGATTTGACCGGTAATTGACTTATGATTTTATTTATGCAGCCCATGACAGGTTTATAATTCATTACTAAATCTGGCTAGTGGATCGATCTTTCGGCTTCACGGAATAAATATCGTAGAAAACTCAAAAAAAAAAAAACTTAGTAGCATTATCCTGCTAACACTTGCTGCTGGTAAGTTTCACCCTGGGCAACGGCAATATTAGACAGAAGTACATCGGTTATCATTGAATTATCCAATGTAGAAATATGCAGACTCATGCAAAACTGCATCAATGTATTTAGCGTAACTGAGATGCAACAATAAATATCTGCTCGATTTTTCCTGTATTACTCTTTTCCCAGAACTTTCATGTATCTCCCAAGTTAGCGCTGCTACTTGTCGTAACCATTCAGCAAAGTTTATTGCCTTTTGCGCCACTGAGTAGTTCTCAATTGAGCGAAAAGTACCTATTCTTAGCGAACACAATACACCAGCGGGAACCGCCCATCGTCAGAGAAGGATAAAGTGGTGAGGAAATCTGGCTTTTTAAAACCCGTTTATATTCACCAGACGAATAACCTGTTTGTTTCAACATTGTCATCAGTGCATATTTTAGTTACATTTGTTTTAGTTAACGTCACACAGAAACCCTTTGTCGGGCTACGTTTTTGTCTAAATTTTTGTCAATTAAATTAAAACTGGAGGCAATAAGGACCACAAGCAGCAAGCAATCAAATGGTCTCCATGGGAACTGTACAATTTTACTGCTGTAAAATGTCTTTCAATGCTGTAAATCCCTTAAGGATTTTTTTCTTAACTAACGAAACCTTTTAAGGCATACGCTAAAATAAAAACCTCAGCTAAGGAAGAATTAAACCTTAGGTGTCATACTTAAGCAAAACTGAAGGGGATTTCGTACAGCCGGGCCCAGAACTTTAATCCCAACATACATAGAAAAATGAAGACTAAATAATATAAAAAGTAACTATTTCAACTATAGTTGTCGTCATATTAACCCTGGGCTGGAGGATTTCACTCCAACGATCAGATTGGCATCACATGCAAAAACCAATGGCTCCCCCTGGTGTTTCTCAATGACCTCAGAGTGCAGTGAAATTCCTGGCAGCTTTAGGTGCCAAGGAGGCGTGAAAGGCCCTTCTCCACAAAGCACAAACTGGGCTCAAGTTAACTGGGAGAGAGATCAGTGCGTCCCCAGCACACTGGAGGGAGACGAACTGCTAATCTCTGCCTGTTTGCAACACCGTCACGCTCACCATGCTCTGTAAACAGCAGAGTTATTATCGTTCACGAAAACTAACAAAAGTAACGAAAAGCAAATGTGAAAAACATAAAAACAAGGCTTCATGAAATAACTAACAAACTGCATTGTACGTTTACAAAACTAAAAATACAAGCATGGTGACAGAGTTAAGGTTTAAACTCGAACCCGCTTTCTGGAGTACTTCAGTAGCTTATAGATACGCTTGTCCCCACATAGATCCTCAAGCGAGAATGCCAGGGAGGTAAACCCGAGATTAATGGTTCGGGTTTAAACCTTAACTATGACACCGCGGTAAAGTTAACTTTATATTCAGGTTTCAGGCTGTAAAATCGTTCAACGAAAGCAGGCAACCCTTTGGTTTGATTTCTTTACGGGCGAATTTGAATTAACATTTCAGTGTCTGTGTGTGCACTGCAAAAGCCCAGCTCTCTTGTTTACCATCACTGGCAGTGGATGGAGACAGTGCAATTATTAATAAATACATATAAAAACACATATATGAGTTACACCGTGTGCATTGTCCCCCATAGTTTAATGCTAAAAGCTCATTTAACTGGACACGTCTGCATCACTCAGTTTTATACTTATTATTCCGCAAATAAATTCTATGTTTGGTACTTTAAATGGACACAGTCCGGTCATTATTAGTAACGCAAAAGTATTGTGAGGGATCACAAAAGTCCATCTGAACTTTGTGAGATCTTGCAAAATTCCATTTTTCCCCCCACAACCACCATTTTTCACCGGCCTTCTCTCTGACTCTAACAAAAAGTGAAAATGAAATAAAAGCTATTGAAAAGGAAAAGCTATTATAATCTTGGTCACCAGGCACACAGGACTAGCCAGTTACGCGCTTACTTACCCAAGATTCTGCAATACTCACAACATTAAAATGTTTACAATGCACTGTGTTTACGTACCTGTCATAACCATCATTGAATCTATCGTCTTATTTGCTATTTAATTGTGCTCTGACTTTAGCACCTCAATTTGTTTGTTTACTGTTTACCAGTTGGCAGAAGGAAGAAGATTTTCACTGCATAGTGTGACCGTTTACTGTGCACATGACAGAAAACTGAGGGGTCAGGTGGCCAATCAAGGTGCACCTGTGATGTCACAGACAGCCAGGGGGGGGGCTGGGGGGCCTTGCCCGTAGCGAATACACAGCCATGCTGAATAGAGGCGTCCAAATTTAGCTTACGAAACGATTTAGTGAAGGACGCGTCCAGCGTCCGCCAAAATGCCTGCAGGTTACACACGCCGGAGCAAATTCCTTTGACACTTTTTTCCCTGTCTGGGGCTATTAATACCCCGCGGGAGGGCAGTTTGGAGACGGTGGTTGCCCAGGCCAAGCCGTCAGGACACCTACCCACATGCTGACATTCATTACTGAGATTATTTCAGGGCTTAAAAATAAGCAAATCAACGAGGGGGGGGGGGGGGGGGGGGGATGACTCTGGAGATTCAAGGTTTCGAAAGCTTTGTCATTTGTACGAGTACATTGAGATGTTTGCTTGTGTACCTCCCTGCAGAGAAAAATGGCATAATCATCTACGGAACTGATGCTGGACTGCTCTAGTGCACGGAAAAACAGCCACACCTCCAGACCCTGCCCCCCCCCTCGAGAGCATGCTGTTCACTGGGGTTTTCGTAAAATAAAAACGAGAAGGAAGGGATGGTGATTGGTCCATGAATCTCCCCGGGTGATGAAAGTCCACGGCAACCGGAATCTGAACGGTTGTTTACTTTCATTACAAAAAAAAAAAACCGACATCTGCGACTGTCCCAGAGTCAGAGATAAGGCCTGTATAGGCAAACTGTGCACGTTTCAAATATTTTGCTCCAAAACAGCAAAACGGTAAGCGCAGAAAAGCCCCATTTAATAGCAAGCACATTGGGGTACAGAAAGCTAATCCATACTCACCTGCTGTTAATTGTTACCATTAAAAGGAAAAAAAGACTAATCCTTGTTAAGATCAGCTACCTTCTGCACTGTCTATTAAGGTGCATGTACTAACACATTAAGCTGTGAGGTTAAGTACCAAGTTCATAGGTATAGCAGCTGTGAAACACGTGGGGACTTGAACCAACAACCTTCAGGGCATGTCGTTAACTTTTTGACCCAATAATGCACCAGGCACAGATTAACAGCACAAGTTTGCTGGGACAAAAGAATGTTGCAGAACAACAAACTGAAAATGAACCCTAAAATTTTATTTCCTATGAGACAACTGAGAAAATAATATTACTTGTCTGAGCCCACAATTCTGCCATGAACAGCCTCATGGGGGGGGGGGGGGGGCTAAAATAATCATGATCTTGCCTAGCAGTCAGCCAATTCTGATGACTCTTAATATAACTAGCAACTATGGCTATATTCATGGCAAGAGCATATGGGTATTACGCCAGCTTGAGTATCCAAAAAAAGCTTAAAACTTCCTGGTAACTTTGCCTAATAAAGTTAAAAGGAGGACAATGTCAAAACTGTTTGACGTTTAAATGATTGTTACACGTAAGACATACAGGTGCATCATCACCAGTAAGTAAAAACACGTTTATCAGCTTGGTTTGCCCCATACAACACCTTGCAGAGGTATCTGGCCTTGTAAAGAACTGACTGGCCAATTTAGTGTGTCTATTTTTAAAGGATGGCAGATTACAGTAGTCAGAACTGAACTCTCGACAAACTGGTCAAGAGTTCGGCCCCTTAACCTGTTTATCACCCACTGCCAATCACAGCAGACTGCACCTAGCAGCCAAATCAGAGCAAACAATGCGTCAAATAATGCACCGAATCGCCTGGCCCACAAAGACAGGTGGAAATGAAGGGTGCAGCCCGCAGTTCTCTCTGCTTACAGACTCACCAGAAAAACGCTACCTTGTCCCCCAGCTTCTTCTCATGGATGTTTCGGTCCAGCAGGTTGTAGCAGATGTTGGTGGTGGCCCCGTCCATGAACTTCACATACACCTTGCCCTTGGTCACGTCAAAGTTGTAGTCCAGGAAGGGGCCCGTGTGCTTGGACTTCCAGAAGTAGCCTTTGGCAACATCACCCCAGAATTCTGAACACAAGCACAGAGAGTGAATGAGCGGAGACTGGCCACAAAAAAGAAGAGAAGATGTAGTAATGCAGCAGCTCTGCGGAACACGGTGCCCATAGTCAGATGGTGGCCGGTTCAAATCCCGTGGACAATGGTGTAACCATTTGCCTACTGGGCTCTCCCAGCAAGGCCCCTAACCCCACAAAAAATGCACCAGAGCACTGAATAGGAGAGACAAGAATTCCTATTTACTTAAAGAAACAGCGAAAAAAAGTATCACGTGTATAATTATTACGAAGTGGAATGACATAGGGAATCTCATTTGAATGAGTGTCCCTTTAGAAACCAATTATAAAGGCTTACGGCGGCTACCCAGAATTGCAAGAGATCACAGAGAAATTTAACAAAAGTAGAAAACAGCACATACCTCAGACATATATAACTCCAACAGATACTCAGTTATGCCCTTAGATATCAGGGAGACACACATTTAATATTATATCCCCAATAACGCTGTAGAAAAACAAGTGTATCGATTCCACAGGATAGTGATAAAAATTATCGTCACAAAGCTTTCAACTCCTATCAAAGTGTAAATCTGCGTATTTATTGATGACATTCGACAATATAATGATGATTAAATTACCGATAAATAATCAGTGCGTAAACAGCGTACTCTTCACAAAAAGAAAATATTAAACTGGGAAAAAGTCACCGGCTTGGGAGGGACACGTTCTTTTCACACCAGGTAGGTTATTGTTTTTAATGCAGATTTCATTCATTCAGTCCTCACTGCTTGGAGCATGAAGCCCCAAAACTGCACTCACCCGTAGGGTTTTCCACCGACTTCAGGTAAAGCTCCTTGTACTTCTCGAAGCTGGGGACGTGCGATTCTTTCTTTAAGTCGTGCACCAGGTACACGTCCTCCCTGGGAGCTTTGTCCGGAATCATCCTGGCCTCCCCAGTGCTCAGTGAGCGGCCGATTTAAAACTGCGGACAGGGTGCAAACAAAAAAAGCGGGTGGGGGTGGCTCAGGACTGGCAGATCGCGTCCTCCACACTTATCACGGATATCAGTACCCGGAGCGGACGAGCGCACTTCCTCATTCAGGTAACCGATTACCGCGGGATTGCTGGAGTCATACGGAACGCGTGTGCGATCGCGGACGGAAGGAGGGATCTGCGGATGTATGAATGGACCGACCCGGGGGAGGGGGACTCCAATCTCCAACACCGCCAACTCGTCCTAAAACGCACGCTGGCCCCCCGACTTATAAGGAAGAAAACGGCGTAGTTACAAAGATGTCAGGTTCACTGCAAAATATCCGTGCATGCTGGCTGCATGTTTTTAAAGGTGGAATTATATAACGACTACATATACTAGCCAATAAACAAAAAAGGACTATTCATCCAGCACCCAAAATAGATGCAATTGCGGGGAAACGAGGCCGCCTTCTTTAGGAGGCTGCGGGCTCTGTTAGTTATACGCACCAGCGAGGAAACTAGACTCAGATTTAGAGTTAACGGAAAACAAACGCGTATTTAAATATGATTACACATATTAGATCAGATCATGAATGTTGGTGTTTGAAGAATTTAATTAAAGCAGCGCTCTATGCCCCCAAGCAATAAAGCTCCTTCCGCGAGAGCTCAGAGAACTCGAGCCAACGACGGGCCAGGCGGAGCCTCGCTGCTGCCATGACTGGGCGTGGCCTATCCGCTCTCCTCCAATCACGACCCATAACGTACGATGACGCGCTGGGTTTTCAAACAGCTCTTAAAGCGATAGTGCATTTGGCGAGAGCACGAGTTATCGTTGTGTTGCGTAAAGCTTCTTCCTGCGTTTCACTGTTGTGTCATTTTGTAACCAGATGAACAACTGTGGTGGTTAATGTGTGCGAGGAGTTGTTTTGCTGGACATCGGAGCTGGTGGATGTTTAATTTTGCGTTACATTTTAATGCAATGCTAGTTTTCACGTTGACAGTTTGCAACAACTTGCTGAGCCTTACTACTATTAAAACGTGCCATATTTGTGTTCTGAAGTTTAAATGTGGATTTTTTTCATTGAAAATCAAAAGTCACATTTGTCCTGTAAATTACGTCACTCCAGTGAAATTTCATTTCCTGTTACGCGATTGCAGGTCAAGGTCTTTCACAAAACATTGCACTGAATTATTAACAGACCTTTGTTCTCGCCACTGACTTCGCCCTTCAAAGACAAACTGTTAGTGAGATTTACTGATTATTACCTTAAACACCTGTACCGACTGTAGTGTGCTAATACCTAATATCGTTGGTTCGAATCCCACGGAGAATCGTATTTGTCTTCGAGCTTAAAGGTTTTCTTTTTTTTTACTATGTTCCACTTTTCTTCGAAATATTATTTCTTCTGACAAAAAATAAGAAAATATGTATTGTGATACTAGCATGTTTCAGCTATATTTATATAATTTGGATGAAACGCGGACGTTTTAGCGTGAACAGCAGTGTGACGTTGATAAGTTTGTGGTCTAGTAAAATATTTCACACACTTAACAGCTGGGAGTCTTGCACATCCGCGATAAGCGCAGAAACAGAAGATGTCATTTCCATGTAAAATTCCCGTTTTTCGCAATATCAAAGATTCACCGAAACGTAAACTCACGCTGATAGTATTAAACCACGTCATCGTCTACTCAATATGAAGCCTTTTGCTCGTTTGTCAAAAAATTAAAAAATAACCAACAGTGAAGTTTCAAAACAGACTGCCTAAAGGATATTTAAACTAAATACGATTTAGTACAGAGAGTAACCCCGCAGTACAGAGAGACCGTGCAAACTCCACACACACAGAACAAAGATTTGACTTCTCAAGCCTGAGGGTGTGAAGCACCAGTGTTATGCAAGAGTCACCCCGCCACCCAGCATCCACTTTTTCTTTTAACTTCTGCTTTTACACAAGATTAATTGCTGTTATATATATCGCTTAAAAATCTTAAATTGACTCAAGGGAGTTCCTAGCTTTTGAAAAGATCTATAGTTTACCTGGGGCTTGACTTTTTTTTTTACTTTTGAGGGAAGATTGGCATCGGGGCTAAAATACTCGGCGCTACAGCCCAAAGTGATCAGACCTAACGACGCCCATGAATGTGACTTAAATATATTTAATGAATACAGGCAGTCCTCAGGTTACGATCTGTCTTTAAGTAAAATTTGTCGGAACAATAATAATACAGTAGGCGTGTATAATAATAATTATTATTATTATACACCTCTCGTATTAGCGGGTGATACGTTCCATGGATAACAGTGAACCATCCGCGGACCCCATATATTAAGTGCTGTGGTTAAATGCCAGCCCCATTCATGCACTTACATATAGTAATTCATAAATTAGGCACAGTAAAACATCACTACCTTTAAATACAGTAGTAGTCTGCATTGTTGCTGTATGCTCTCTAGAATGAAAGGAGTACTGCCGTTTTAACCTCTATTCTCAAGACGGTAGAGCAATAAAAAATATTATAAAGGGATGACGAAACAATGAGAACCTCGGACACGGCACTGTATTATATCCCCCTAGCCGACGAACCGCCGAAGCCGTGAAATGTTTTCAGGAGCGCCACAAAGTAGTTCGTGCTATTGAGACCCTTTGTTTTGAAATAGGGCTTATGGCGGTCCCTTTGTGGGGAGTACCAAATTACTCACAATTATAATTATTTAAAAATTATGAATAGGCCTATATTAACTTAATGTATAATATATTTCTAAATATATAATCAAATTCTAAATTAAATAGCCTAATTACAAATTTAATGATGTAGCCTATTTATTAAATTCGTTTATTGTTATTTCGTCCTCAATATGTTCGTAAGTACGATTTGGCCGTGAGCCTTTGACCCGGGCACTGCCTGTATATTAAGTAGAAGTCAGAGGTGTAACGGTACAGTCTCCTCGCGATTTGGTTCATAGGGTTCACGGTTGGATACACTCACAATAGGCCTGTATTGAACAAAATTAGACCTAAAACAAAGATCTCACAGTTCCTATTTATCTGTTTCTAGGCAAGCACATCTAAAAAGAAAAAAAATCTCTTTTCAAATCATTTCTTTTTTTCATGCAGTTTTCTCCTTATTCTGCAGACCCAACTGCAAGATGCAAAAAAAAAAATAAGTCCAACGCAAAACTGAGATTGTGTATTGCGCCCTCTTGCGATAACATTAATTAATGATTTCGCGCCACAGCGCATTGTCACACCCTATACAATGCACATCGTCATATTTTTGAATCGCGAAATATCGCGCCACAGTGCAATGATGCCCCCTAGAAGCAATAGGAATACGAAATGAGGTTTTGTTTGCGCAGGTGCATTGCAATGTCTCTTTTCACATACTTTATCTTGCTCACTCTGGGAGCCATTTATAACTTTGGGCAGACACTGTAAAATATGACACAATGCTAAATGATACAGACATTGCTCAACAATAGTCAGTGTAAAACAATATAGATAATGCAAAACAATACAAACACAGTGTTCTTTAGATCCATATATGCTAGGGCCAGTGTTGCTGGCAGCAGTGATATGCATTGAAGTGTAGCCCCTCCACTAAAAAGATCTCCTGTTAAGGGGTGGAGGAGGAGTTATTGGAATCAGTGATTTGGAGAGACAGCAGCAAAGTCAATCATAAAAATGAGGAACCGCAAACCGGCAAGGTGTTTCATGACCTGGAGCTTAAAATTGGCTGTGCAGGACAGGAGTGTCTACATGACAGGCTGGCCTGCGGACAAATGTGACATGATAGGCTGGCTTGAGGGTAAATGTGACATGACAGGCTGGCCTGAGGTCAATTGTGACATGATAGGCTGGCCTGAGGTCAAATGTGACATGATAGGCTGGCCTGTGGTTAAATGCCAGCCCCATTCATGCACTGCATGTGAATTCAGCCCAAGAACACCAGCTTCGATATCTTACCTCACACCAGGAATGAATGCTATTCACCTTTGGCAAAATTGGAAAAAATCAGCTTCTTCATCAGCAGAATACTAAATACTAAACTAACAGGTTGGAGTGAGGGGTGAACTTTGGTAATTGACGGATATCTGAAAGTCAGAAAGGCACAGCAAAAAGAACCAAAATTTTGTTTGTAAAAAAAAAATGACTACTGACAGATTCTGATAATATAATCACGATGTATATGGCAATATTTCACTTACATTTCATATACATTTAAATACCCATTGCCACTGTCCATGAGCTATATCTGCATCTCAAGGTCAGTGAGTATCAAGTTGAAAGAAGAGAAGAAGAGACTTGCTTGGCCGGGAACTTGCCCAGCGGTGCTCCCTGGGGGTCAACAGCAGAAGAAACCCAGTAAGCCAACGGCGGTACTGGAGCTGCTCTGGAGCTGCTCTGCTAATCGCCCAGGAAGATATTCCAGGGAGGAACAGCGGAAGTCCGACTGCCTGAGACACATCTGCAGGAATCACGAAGGAGGACACGACGAAAACAGCCGAGACTTCGCGAAAGATGCAGGTTTTATGTTTTAACCACCAGATGTCACTTGCAATCTTGACCAACAGACAAAACCAAAGTTTATAACTGCAGCCTCGTGCCTCCGGAGTTGTGGTTTCTATTCCTGATTCATGTCCGTGTGTTTGGAGTTTGTATCTCCTGTGTGGTCCGTCTTTGTGGGGCTGTCCTCTCATGCTAAAATGGGATGACCGCCACACCTCACTGTGGACAGCAAGTTGGACCTTTCCTCTTCGGTTTATTCCTGCCCATGTCCATACTTTTGAACCTGCAGCCTCAGAAACAATCTGTGGCACGCACGAGGCTAGCGGCAGTTCTGACACTGTACGTTGCCTGTGTTACTACGGCAACATAGTTGCTTGACCCAATAGCATTTTCCATATCCTGTCTCCAGTATTTTAAAAAATGGCTTCACTGCCCAACTGCACCGCAACATCCATCCACTGCTCTATACATGCTTGTCCTACATGGTGTCTAGAGCCTGTCCTGGAAGCTACAGAGTGGAAAAAGCCCAGGATGGGGTGCTGAACCTATCACAGGATGGACACCTGATTCACACCTGTGGATGATTTGACAACCGGAGCACCTGGAGGAAACCCTATGATAACAGAGGGAGAACATGCAAACTCCACAGGGCAGAGACTCGAACCCAAGTCCAAGCAGTATGAGGCGACAGTGCTAACCACTGTGCCACCATGGCACCCCCATATCATACTTTATATAATATTACAATGAACTGTAAAAGTTAAATAAATGGAAGAGCACCCTAAAAGACAAAGACACCTAGAATTTTTGGCATTATGCTTTAAAAATCACTACACAAATATTGGCGGTAATGATGAAGAATGTTTACATACACTGGAGGATTCAATAAGTCACTGGAATAACTG